>NW_007249741.1:462985-528682 GCF_000164805.1 Carlito syrichta
CACACACACACACACACACACACACACACACACACACACACACACACACAAGTTTAGAATACTAAAAGCATTTAATCCTCCCCACTCTTAGTGTCTTTCCCTTCAGGACTCTGAATTTTCAGGAATCACCACGCAAAATGTAGGACAGGTAAATCTTTTCCTCTTTAACAGCATCTTTTTAAAATCTGGGATCTTCATATTATTTCAGTTAAAATTATAATATAACTCTATACTTTATGTCTTTTCTGTTCTATCTCTATATTCATATTTCTCACTAGTTTTGGTATTGAAGGATCATTTTATTTGAGCATGTATTTTTTACTGTAAATTTTTATTAAATCCTACTGTGTCCCATGTAGAAGGCAATATATTCTTGTTTGGAAGGAATAAGAAATATGTGTTACTAAATGTTCAGCAGTCATTACATTATTTTTAAAATATATACTGAATGGGATTTTTTTTCTTAAATTTTGTTTATTAATTAGTGAAACCATTTTAAATTTAATTTCAAAAGTGCATATCTTAAACAATATTAAAAGATTCTAAATACCTTTTCCAGGATGTGGATTTTTTTTCCTTGCCACATATTTGTTTTCTGTTTTAGGTATGCTGTGAATAACTCATCAGATAAAAGATTTTGATAGTCATAAAGTTACTACTAAGAACACCAATGTCAGTACTTTATAAAAAGTGTAACAATCATCCATTTTATTCTTCCCTTATGAAAACACTTAAAGCATTTAAATGGTCTCTGCTTTAGAGAATCCCTCAGAATTACAAATATGTCAAGAAATCTAATTTGTATGCATCAGCTTCCATTCCTGTGTTTGTGTTGGCTTTAAGTAGCAGCACAGCTTTTAATTGTGAGGTTTTAAGTTCTGCAATTAAAATTTACCCTTTTTACTAAGAGGGTTGAGTGATAGTTTTTGATTTACTTTAGACAGTTTAGACAAATTATATTTAAAAGAGCATAAAGATGCACAGAGCATTTCCTGATTCAGAGAAGGTCAAAGTGTCTTAGTCGTGTTTTTTGAAAGTTTTACCTTGAATAACTAATGATTCTTCCTACTGTATTGACTCAGCCTTGCTAAAGACATACAAGCAGGATGTCAAACGGCTTTAAAACATCAACTCCTTTGAAATCAATGACCAAATGACCTTGAACAGAATGGGGAACATGATATTTTATATCTCATGATGTATTATTAAAATCACCTCTGTGAAGGATGCAGAAATAGATTGCATTAGTGCCTCCAAAGATGCTTACATTTCTCTTTTGATTACTTTTGTGTTTATAAAAATAATGAAGATTCTTTGCAAACTACTAGAAAATTTGTTTAGAGCTTTGACCATAGCAAAAGTGCAGTCGAAGTTCTGCAAACAGATGTTTAATTTGATATAGGAAGACCATAAAATGGATAATTTTGGTCAATAATGAAAGTTGAGGTCACAGAAACAGGTTTATGGAATAACAACAGCAACAAAATCTCTTGGAGACATTTGAGAAGAAGTACATTATAGAGAACTTACACATATGAAATATAATTTAAATTAATTCCTAAAAATATGGAAATGTTTATGGATGCCAGGGAGAAAAGCACTTCAAAGACTTAGAAATATGAAAGTAAGCAATTTGAGATCTGCTGGGCATAGGTTGGCATGGTTGGTTTGGGTTGGAAGTGATATCAGGGATACAGTAATGGTCATATCACAAATAGTCTGATGTGTGTCACAATATTAAATAGAAGAGGTATGATTTAAGTTGTAGATATAAACTAAATAAATTACTTTGGAAAAATTTGATAGGGTTGACATTCACAGTTGTATTCAGGAGACAACTGTAATCATCAAAGTTTGAAATTATGGGGACCTGTTAGGCTTAATTCACCCAGAGAGCTTGAGTTGGACATAGAACATGTAGTAAATTCAAGCAATATTTGGGCCTCAAAGTGAGAGATATTGCTAAGTTATTTGATTGAGAGTAAAAATTGAGATATGGATTAATCTTTAAAAATATTTTTATCCATCAATTTTTAGAAAATTAATTACCAAAAGTTATTATTAACACTGATGAGATGTGGTGACCAAGGATACATTATTAGATTCATATTTCCAGAAATATTTACCAGCAAAAGACATAATAGCTTACAACAAAGACTTAAATAGTTTTTTTGCTTTGAGGTGAATTAAAAATTTACTTTGACCAATCTTAAACCACACACTTCTGTTTTCTCTCTGAGTTTGGAAAGGTTGACAAAGTTGCTCGATTGTTAATGGGAAATAACAGCTGCTATTTTTACATATGCAGAGATTTTTTTTTTCTTTTTAGCAATCTGTGATAAATACTGGCAGAATGTTATAAAATGACAGGGGTGAGGAAAGTGTGAATGAACTGGCAAACACGAGGTTCTACTATTTATATTAATCTCACTGACGCCACAGTCCTGAACTATAAATATATTAGCAAACGATTTTATTGGCATGTTTTTATGTTGTTGTTTTGGGGTATAAACCTATCATTTTAATAGACAGTTATGAATTTAGCATAAATATTACTTGTGCTGACATGAGGATGGAGATTTAGCTTGCTCATTCTGTTCTGCAAAATCAGAGACTGCCTTGGGCAACACTGCAAAGTGCCAGAAGTTTCTCTCTTGGGTTCATCTGTTCATTCCTGGAATGCCACCTTCGTCCTGGAGTTCTGTACTGTCCCCATTCACTTACTTGTGTCCTAGAAGCCCACGAGGGTTGCTCTTACTGTATTGCTATATGATAATGTAAACTCATCTCTATTTGATAATTCCCAGATTCATAATCAGTTGATGAAAGAAATCAACTGGTTGTGTTATGTTAATGAAAAAGTCATGACATTTTGGAAGGACTCCATCACTTCGGATTTATTTTAAACAAATCACTCTTTCCATGGAGATTTTAGACTGGGTAGAGAAAGGTAGTAAAGCCATCATAAGTGAGTAAATGGAGTATTTTAGGGATATTTCAAGAGTAGATTAAGAGCATTGTGAGATAATGCTAAGCTTTGAAAGAACTGATCAGGAAATTCTTCATGATATTTAACACTGCTTATATTTAAATAACTTGATTTTTATTAGAATGATATTAACAAGTGCTGATTTATAATGGCTACTTAATGCCTACATTTTTGTACTTATGTCTTTGTACTTGGGGTAGCTATCAGTGGTTGACTGCTTAGAAGGTAAAAACATTAAAATATAGAATAAAACTTTTTTCCTTGTTAAAAATAATGGGAAAAAAATTAAACTGTCAGCTATGTTCTCTTATACTCTAGATTAATTGTGTGACAAGTTTTAAGTTTTTTCACTGCCCCACATCTCAAAAAGAAACTATAATTCAGTACTATGATTATAGAATATCTTATGAAAATTACTTAAATCTTAACAAAATACTCTTGACCTGTATGGCTAAATTCCTTGTCAATTTTAAATAATCTAGAATGACATTTCTTAGAATCACCTAAAAATTCTAATAAATGGAAGGTTTGAAAAATATATCTCTTTTAAAAATTATCCGTGATTATCCTTTGATGAAAAATTCCACAAAGAAAAAAATTCAAATGTATATTATTATTGCATTTCTTTTCCAAGCAAATATAAAAACTGTGAACTTCATGTCAGTGTTAAAAGGAGAACAATCTCCCACTAAAAATTGCTAAAATATTTTTCTTATTAAAAAGCAAGCATTTTCAGAAGATTCTAACAGTAAGCCAGGGTATTTGGCACATTATAGTTTTGTATTTCTGGCATTTACAAGGATGATAGACAAAGCAAAAATAAAATGTTATGTGTTTTTCTCAAAAAACAAACCACAGCTGGTGGGTTTAATTTTATTCCTACCAGCCGTGACAGCAGCCTTTTTAAATATTGAAAGTGTGAATTAAAGCTTCTGCAAAACAGTTGCCATACAAATTTCTTTAACCACTATTAATTATATATGAAGTATCAGAAAATTGTCCTGGCTTAGTTGGGGCGGTTTTTTAATATGATGAAGATAGCAAATGTTGAATGCTCTGGGGCTACCAGAACCTCCCAGAGAATGTAGTGTACATAGCAGCCTGTCCTCAAAACCATCAAGAAGGTAGCTGTCAGGAGACCCTTCTTGTTTCCTGGTCTCCTGGTACTTCAATGATAATTGTATACAAATTGACTCTTTACAGTGGAGCCATCTGATATAACTTTCTCTAATTTTGGAAATATTCTACGTCTGCACTGTTCAGTTTAGTAGCCACTAGCCACATGTGGCTACTGGGCACTTGAAACGAGGCAAGTATAATTGAGGACGTGATTTTTAAAAATTTATTAATTTTAATTAAAATAGGTGCATGTAGCTATTGGCTACTGTATTGCACAGTGAAGTTCCACAGAATGGAAGGTGGCATGGCTGTGTTCTGTGTTCCAGAGAACACAAAACAAGCAAACGAACAAACATAAAAGACTTCTCATGTGTTAGGAAGATAAGATTTAAATATGTTTGCAAATAATTAAGTATAATACAAGTCAGAATGCTGAAAATATTGAGATTTACCAGAAAACCCCAGAACAACATATTGGAGTCAGAAATAGGGAAAGATCAATTCTAGTTTGTGATGGAGGAGAAGGGTTTATGGAAGTAGAGATGTAGGCAAGCTTTGAGTAGAACCTTGACAGGTGGAGCTGATTTATAAAGGCATTCCAGATGGTGGGCACTTTGCAAGCAAACGTAGGGCTTGGAGAGTATAGGTATATCATATGGTTAGTGAGCGATAAGATCTAGCTGGATGGTCAAGGAAGAGGAGTCTTGAATATTGGCTAGGGCTGAAACAGGAGAGTCTTATTAAGTATTTAGTCATAAGGGAATCAATCTCTAAAGATATAGGGAGACCAAATAGGGGATTATGAAATAGCCCAGGAGACCGTTTTGAGGCCAGAATCAGAGTGGTGGCGGTGGTAAGAGAAGGAATGTTATGGGTAGGGGATGTCTTGGATGCATTCTCCCTTAGTACTCACTTTCATAGAAGCACGTGTTTTAAAAGGGGATATAAAAACTGATCTATTCCTCCTGCACACCTGTTGTCTTCTCAGCTTGGTGCTTAATTATATTTCACAGTAATTTCTGATCAGGTACCCAGTTCTAGGCACAATCAAGTCAAAGTTACACTATGTCTAAGATTCTAGCAGGAACCAATGCATTAAGGCTGGGTTTAAAGAGAAGGTGTTGAGTTACCTACCATGCTTCTCACTGCTAGGTTACATTAATAGTGAATGGATGGGAGGAATAAAAAGGAAATACAAACTTACTACATTTTTGTGAACTGATTTAAACCTGTTTTCGTCTTTATAAATGGGGGGGGAAACATAAAGATTTTTCCATGAAATAAATGTCTAATAGGTTGATGATTTTTTTTAAAAACGAATTACTTTTGAATGAGAAATTTAGGAACAGTTTAAGTAGAAACTTCAAAATATAGAGGTAAGTTGTATATGTAATGATTATTTTTCATATGTATGGTAGTTACAATTTTTAAACTTGGGAAATTGGCATATTTACAGTTTTGGGCAAATGCCTGGACTTGGTGCTATGTAAAAGAATTGGCATATAGAATGTACTTCTGTTTTAAATTTGTAAATATAAATAAAAATATTTAAGTGACTGAAAATTACAATTCTTTAGTAACTATCTTAGTTAAAGCAAACACCGTAAAAAAATACATGAACACTTGTACTTGTAAAATGTTATCAAACTGTTGGAGAGGGTGTTTGTTAAGAATCTACTTGTGTAATGAAATTGCTAAACAGGATGTTAAAGCACTACCAGGAATCTTATACATCTTCAGTGTATCAGAAATTGTACAAATGTGTGGCTCAGAGTTTCAGCTTGTTCAAAAATGCTTTCAGGTATTGCATTGGTATTTTGTTCTCATAAATACTTTTCATTGGTGTGCCTACGCTCTAGGAAGTTTTCAAAATAGTATTAATACATTAAGAACTTAACCTTAAATGTGTACATGCACTTTGGAATTTTACCCACAAGCTATTATCACAAACATTTTTTGTATAATTAGAAAAGTTTATATTCCATAAACTCTGGATAAATATTGGAGGCAGAAGTGCTTTGTTTTTGCCAACTGTTTGCTTAAATCTACACAATTAACTCACAATACCGCTTCTTTGAATAATTTCTAAATTTTTGCATCATGTATTTCTTGGCTTGTAAATGTGTGTGTGAGTGTTTAATAAAACTAAACTTTTAGCATATCTATAATGATTATAATGGTTTTAGATTTTGAGTGTGTTTGTCTCATACTCTGAAAACAATGATATATTTTTTATTCCAGATTACTCTTTGTTTTCATTAGTCACAAAAGACTGCAACTCTTTTAGTTATTAGATCTTCTTTGTTTTGATTAAACATATCCTGTTACTAAAATTTTATATATTCATCAGTTTGTATTAATATAAAGATTAAAATATTTTTCTTTCTTTTCCCTGGATGCAAGATTTGCACATACATGTTATACTTTCTGGTTGCTTTTGGTTTTTGCTTGCTTTCATCTCAGAGGTGAAAATTTTTCTAATTCTTTGTCTTTCTTTTAGTAATTTAATTCCATCAGAACAGATTAAATATGCCTTATTTATATTAGCATATAAATTAATAATGATTCAAACAATTATTTAACATATAATAGAAAAAAGGGCATTAAATGAATTCACAAATTCAGTTGACCACTGGTTATGACTGTGACACTGATCGCTATATTTCTCAAAGTTATTTCTTCTCTCATGTTCATAGGCTAAATTTAAATCCATCTTGGAATATAAGAAAAATAAAGGATGGTGAATATTTGCTAAAAAAGCAGACAATCTGAAAGGATTAAAATGCTTTAATCAGACAGGAAAAAAAAGGCTCTGGCCACTTGATTAGGGCTGATTTCCACCATCTGCTTATACTTACTGAGGATCTAGCCCTGACTGAACACTAATTTGTGCACTTCCTAGAAATTGAAATCTCTCAGCAAGCAAATTAACAAGAGCAGGGATTCAGCAATAATGGAGCTCTTCGGCTTTTGTTTCTCTCTGACAGATGGACAGGGTGCGCTCAAATTGAATTCAGCTTTAATTGCATTGTGCCATTTAAAATTTTATCTGCTCCACAGATTTTGTTTACAGGTTTCAGGATTCCAAACCTTTGGAAGTTTTTTTTTTTTTCAGTACTGGGCAAGATAAAGAACATTGTAATTCTGTGTGACTGGGAGGTGTTCATTACAACTCCTTGCCCTGAAGGGTGGCACATTCAGAAAAGGAATTATGTTTTAAAGTCTGGGGCAAATGGGAAACAAGTCAAACTTTGCATATGTTCAAATATTGGCAGCTCATAAAGAAAAGTAACCAGAAATGCTCTGTATTTCATATCTAAAAAGTAATTTGCCTTGTTTCAATTAAAGCCTTTCAAACTTTACCTATCAGTATATCACTTGGAACTGTGAACTCCTGAATTCTAGAGATAAACTTTTTGGTAAATGAATCATGATATTCTAAAATTACTTTTAGTTTCTACTTGATTGACAGTCTTCGGATAGAACTGACTTATATGAACTGTTCTTTTGAGCAGAGGTATAAAATACTAAATCATTTAGGCATGTCCTAAACATTCCTGTGAATCTAACGCTGAAGATGCGTTTGTTGCAAAATTGCTTGTCAATCTACAAACATTTCCTCATAAATCTATGGCTTAGTAGGTACTAAACTCTGACATTTCTGGTGGCAAACAGAGATCCTGAAAGCTTTAATATACGATCATAAGATTTGATTTGCACCCTATTTATGTGAAGATTGAAGACTTTCAGCTATTGAGCACCTTGCCAGGAAGGACTAAATTTGCTTTACATAAGGCAAATAGTTCAACCTGAGGAAGTTGGGGACGGAGCACTTCAAGGGGAACGAATGGGTTCTCCAAAGTCTAGAAAACGCTGCTGTGTGCTTATCCATAAGTTACATGTGTTTGATGTGCACCAAAAAGCCTTTTTGAAATAGTTTATCTACTTTAAAATGCATCATTTTTGTTTATTTATATTCAGTTTTAGTTCACCATTTTCTTCCACTTAAGACTAATTTGTAAATGGGATTTTAGAGATGCACAATGTCTCCTTGGATGGGGTAGGGTCAACAGGTTTTTTTTTAATTGTTGTAGAGATCTTTTCAAAGAGACTTCCTAAATTATTAATAATAATTAAAATGATCAAAGAACAATATCTGAGGACTTCAAATTAGCTGCTAAATTCTATTAAAATACCATGTAGATTTTTGGATAAAGCAATTTCATTCTAGAAAACAGGCTTACGTTTTATCATAATGAGTCATCTTAATATTTTTCAGACGTCTTAGCTAAATGAGGATTTGAAATCCTGGTTAAGTAATCAAGTGTAGGTGTTGTAGAGAACATCTTAGTTTTATGAACTTTAGGAAAGTCTCTGTTAGTTATTCTCATTTGCTGTGCCTGCTTCCTTTATAGGCATTTGGGGGGGAAAGGCATCTATTGTAAAAAAAAAAAAGAGCAAATATAGCACCAAACTTAAAGATCTAGAAAGGATTCCATTTTAAAATGTTAAGCTTTTGATTTTTTTAAACAGGGCTTCACTGAGCGATAGAGAATGCTGATCTATAAAATATACTTGCTTCCCCTCTTATGTTTTTCCCTTGTGTTTTTCAAATTGCATTTATTTACTTTATTCTTTTTAGCACTCTGTCTATGGTGAATTAGATTTCTCAGGTTTTTATTCCCCTTTGCGTCCTTGCTACATCTGTGCTTTATTTTAGTTTCTCTCTCAGATGTTGCTCTTAGAAAGGATTAAATTTGTGTGTAATCACAGCATTTGAGAACTAAATGGAACCTTAGAGATAATCTAGTCCAACTTTCTCTTTTTTTAGATGAGGAGACTGAGACACAGAGAGTTAAAGCAACTCATTTAAGGCTACAGTATGAATTATTGGAAAGACCAGAACTAAGATCCAGACTCATGAATTTCATCTAGAAACACTAAAGAATCAATGTCCCCCATAACTATGAGTGCAGTATTCACTATAAACATAAGTAGAAAAAAACAGATTGTTCACAAAAAGAATAGAATATGCACACATGTAAAACACATGGACAATCAAGATTTTTTCCATCAGAAAATGGAGAAATAATTATTTTCTCATTTGCCAATACTCATAATGCCTGCTGCATTTATAAATCATACCCATATTTTTTTTTTCTTTTTGGTTCTGACAATATCCATTCTGTACCTAAGCGTGTATTTGTAGATTCATATTTCAAATTTGGGCAGTCTTCAGACCCACATGGCCAGATTTAGGCCTCTTCTACTTAATTGGGAATTCCATCATAGACGTGCCAATCAGGGTACCGATGAAACTCGCGTGCGGTTCTTGCCAACATGTTGGTGGAGAGCCGGTATGTGCTATCTGTCTCGGGTTTATAGTCTGGTACAATAATGTCATTGCCCCATGTGGCAAATGGTGTAAGCTATTGTAAAACTGTTTGTCTATGTGATTAAGACATTGCTGCAGTGTGCAGCACCAGCCAATTACTTTTTTAATTTAATTATAGTAGAAAAAAGAGAATAGCATAATAGAAATTCTTGTCATAGGGAATATGTAAAATGTAAATTGAAGAGCCATGAAAATTTCATGCATTGGCAGCCTGATTTGTTTTTATTTTCAACTTGTTATAAAGACTGCATTTATTCAATGCCATAAAATAAGACATAGCAGCATTTAGTAATTACTTAGTTCTACATCAAAATAATTATATCCTGTATGCACTTGTGATCCCCTTTGCTGTATATGAATGTAAAAATAAACACTTCTGGGCCTGTATCAGTTTTTACTTTTAGACAGTGTAAATAAAGCTGAATCTTCAACTTTCAAATTAAAACTGATAACCTTGGGCATTCAAGGCTTTTATAAAGGAAGGGGGGGGAAACTTTAGCTTGCCTCAAAACAGGTTGTGTCTCTGGAATGCTTCTGGGACTAAAGAGATCAATTAAGTGTGTATAAACAAACAGTTGGAAAAAAGCTACTAAAACAACAGAGGAGAGAGCTCTCTATTGGGCTCCAGAGGCCTGGGGGAGCGAAGTTTCATTAACTGGATCTGAAGTCCTATGGCCTTCTATAAACAGGCATTAATTAAAGAATGTAAAAAATAAAGTTTCAGACCTTGCAATATGTTAATGATCATATGATTCAGGGCCCGGGAAGGAGAAGAGCAGCAGAGGTCATAAAATAAGCATGAAGCATTTAATATGAGTGCTTGGCAGGGATTTCTGCAAATTAGTTGGTTATTTGCTGGTCCAAAGCAAATTAAGGTGATTTTGCTTCACTTGCTAATTTTTTATGTGCATGCTTGGCAAAATGTTTTTCACAAATGGATGAAGGTTATTGTTAATGGCATAATGAGAAATATTAACATATTTAAATAAACCCCCAAATTCTGACATACAACACAAGCATGCAGTTTTTATTTAACACAGACATTGAAATTCTATTAGGTCCTAAGGATGATTTTAGATGAAATTATGGAAAATGCTCAAGTCATAATGTTTGGCATTATGATTGTACCTTAGGAACTTTTTGGTACGTTTGCAAGGGTGTTTTTGAGAAAATTATAGGCAATAGATATGCACACACATCAACTTCCTTTTAAAATCAACCTTCGGTGGGGCTCGGTGGCTCAGCCTGTAATCCCAGCACTTTGGGAGGCCGAGACGAGTGGATTACTCGAGCCCTCAGGTTCGAGACCAGCCCGGGCAATTTGGCGAGACTTCGTTTCTACAATAAATTTTTAAAAATGAGCAGGGCGTGGTAGTGTGCCCCTGTAGTTCCGGCTTCTTGGAAGGCTGAGGTGGCAGGATGGCCGAAGCCAAGCAGGTCGACGCTGGGGTGGCAGTGAGTGTGCCACTGCACTCTAGCCTTGGTAACAGAGTAAGATTCCAACTAAAAAAAAAAAAATCAACTTTCATAGTTGATTTGCCTGATGTAGGAGAGGGGACAAGTAAAACAGATAAAAGCATATCCCAAGAGTAAGATACTAAATTTAAGACAGCTTATGGTTTTCAGAGAGGTGACATTTTTGAAACTCAGAATTTAGTGACACAGAACCTGCTTTCTTTCTTCATTTCCTTTTCTATACCTATTTTTATTTTCATTTTGACCATGCTAAACTATTCTGTGTTTATGCATTTCAACTTGGTTCCCCTGAAGTGGTTTCATTTCATCTGGGTACTCAAAGTAGAGTTTAAAAATTGGAACAACTTCTCTGGAAAACTCTTTTGAAATGACAGTGAGACTGTTCTGTCACTTTAATTACCATGAAGTTGCACAGAAGTCCTGAATTTGGCAACAGAGCCTTATATAGAAGGAGGTGCTGGAGAAGGATGCTACTATTGACATTGTTCTGTTACAGCAATTTTAGATGGACAAATTGCAGTTGAGAAAATTTCATGACTCGGTAAAATGAGCAATGATGACATCTGTGGATGCGGGTCTGTTCATATCTTTGCAGAGCCTTTAGGGAAATAAATATCTCGGAACATTCGGTGAAGTGAAGCTCACTCAATAAATCAACCTGACACAATAACACTTCTGGCACATGAGCCCTACTTCTCCTCAGCACCACCTACCCCTCTGTGTCCCTGTGCTACCAAATGGTGTCTCCCCATAGGCCTCTAAATCAAATCATAGCACACAAATACAGTGAGAATTTATTGGGAATTGGTTTTGTTCGGCAAAAACATTACTTATTAGATGAACTGAAATGATAATAAATTTTGACCCTTTAAAGACTGAGACAGTTTAGTCAATGGGCTGGTTGATGGAAGGCAGCTAGAATTATCTTAAGGGTATCACCTTACCATGAGCTGCTTTAAGTTTCATTAGGATTAAATTTCTAATATTCAGCTTAATTTTTTCTTCACATCACATGAAATTACCACCTCAGTTACCACATTTTCTTCTGTAAGCTCTTCATGGTGAAATTGGGACATAATAAGCAGAAACTAAAGTGTGTTCCTGTGTGTGTGTGTGTGTGTGTGTGTGTGTGTTTGTGTGTGCACACGCACACTAAAGCGACTTTGAATGAATACAAGGTAAGTATAGGGTAGATAAAAAATGACAATATGCAACTGAAGATTTCTATCATAATTAGTAGAATATTATTGTGTGTGAGGTAAGAAAGGAGATTATTAACATGTAAAATAGAACTATCCATACATGTGAGAGGATTACGAGCATATTAGTTTAGGTTCATTTGGAGTTTGTGTGTGTGAAAAAACAGCCAAACAAAACAAAGAATTAGAGTGTTAATTTTACTAGGGGAAAATAATAGCTGGTTTCTATTTTCATTATAAATTGATTTCACTAGAAATAGTAGGTAGCAAAAAGATCAATAAAGTAAACCAATTTCCTATCCCTAAATGTCTGTAAATCTCCTTGGAAAACAAAATGTGTGTTTATCAGGCAAAGTTTTGGGGTGAATTTTCTGGCTGAATATGTTTACATGAACTTTCTAGCTTACAAGTTAGTATAGTATATTGTCTTTTATACAAAGTGTGTGATGTGTCTCTATTTGATTTTCTTCCTTATGTGATTTCCTAATTAATTGCAGTCCTTATAATTAGTTTGAAATATAATATCTTTGACTTGTTTACCTGTTAAGTGTTATATATATGTCTTAAAAGATGTTGAAAATCTTTCTGAAGGGGAAGTTTGTAACCTTAAATCATTAAACTAAAACATACTGTCATTTCCAGTGGAAATTACTAATGCTGAGAATTTGGTTAGTGATTCAAAAACTTTGTCACCAGTCAAATTTACAGGAGTGATAGTATAGTATACTGTGTTATTGAAAGAAAACGTAAGCTTTTTACAATATCTGTAGTTTTACCTGCTTATAGTTTTGATCTATAAGTAATAATTCTATTACCTATTTTCATCCTACTGACAGAAACCTTAAGAAGCCTTTAATTTTTCCTTTTCTTTCTTTCTTTCTTTCTTTTTTTTTTGAGTTGGAGTCTCACTCTGTTGCCCATCCTGGAGTGCAGTGACACTCACCCGAGTTGGAGTGCAGTGACATGCTTACTCACGGCCACCCCAGTATCAACCCGCTGGGCTCAGGCGATTCTTCCACCTCAGCCTTCCAGGTAGCCAGAACTACAGGCACACGCTGCTGCACCTGACTAATTTTTGATTTATTGTAGAGACAAGGTCTCGCCAAGTTGCCTGGGCTGGTCTCGAACCCACAGGCTCAGGCAGTCCACTCGCCTCAGCCTCCCAAAGTGCTGGGATTACAGGCTGAGCCATCGACTCCGGCCCCATATCTTTAGCTTAAAAAAAAGAAAAACGAAGCCGGGCTCGGTGGCTCAGCCTGTAATCCCGTGCCTTTGGGAGGCTGAGGTGAGTGGATTGCCTGAGCCCGCGGGTTCGAGACCCGCCTGGGCAGCGAGACCTCATCTCTACAATAAATCAAAAATCAGCCGGGTGTGGAAGTGCGCGCCTGTAGTTCCAGCTACTTGGAGGGCTGAGGCGGAAGGATTGCTGGAGCCCAGCAGGTTGAGGCTGCGGTGGCCGGGAGCGGCCACTGCACTCCAGTCTGGGCGACAGAGTGAGACTCCAACTCAAAAAAATACATAAATAAATAAATTAAAAAAGAAAGAAAAACCCATTTCTTTATGTTCTGATCATTTTTATTGGTCAGTGGAAATCCAGTCTAGACATGTACTTGTAAATAAGAAATAGATTTTACTGGGAATAGTGATATTATCTCATTTCATACTCTTATTTGTTTTACTTAGTGACATTTAAAAATATCAAATATCAATTAACTGGGAATTCAAAGAAGAATTAGATTTATTGAAATTTTCTTTTAACCATTTTTTCTTTGGCTTAAAAATATTGCATTATAAATATATTATTTGCTAAAAAGATTCAAAATATGGTTAAGATTATTTGGGCAGGAAGATCTTTTACCTTACAAAATAAAGGTTCCTATTTAAGGGGCAGTAAATTTTTTGACGTGAAACTAAGATTTTATACTTGAATGTCAATTCAGGATTTAAAAATGAGTATAAAAGGAGCTCTGCCTATATTTACCTTTTAAAAATGGTCATTCATTATTATTTTTAAAGGAGGTTTGTGAATAAGTACATCAAGCAACCATGACAGACCATCTTGATATGGAGATACCATGTCAATTTTCCCAGGATTTGGTCAGTCCTCCCCTTTTAAAGCCCCCCATTTGTATTTAATTATGTGTAACCATACACGCAGGAGAGCGTATAGGAAGAATGAACTTGAAGGTTTATAGGAATTTGGGTGATTGAACTTGTGGTTGTACATCTCAGTGTCATCTCATTGACTCAATTTTCTAACCTCTAAGATGAGTTGATGGAGAGCACGGGCTTGGACTGAATGAGTTAATATCCTGCCTGTGCCACTGATTAATTCTAGGACCATGGAAACATTACACAACTTCTCTAACCCTTTGGTTCCTCCAGACAAATAGTCTCACGGATAATAATTTAACCTATTCCACAGATTATGGCTAGGACTGAATTATGGCATGTACACACTTCGCAAAATGTTCCATACAAAGGTCTCAAAAATGTTTTTAAAAAGTTTTTTTTTTTTTGGAGTAGCAGTCTCACTTTGTCGCCCAGGCTGGAGTGCAGTGACACGCTCACGGCCACCCCAGTGTCGACCTGCTGGGCTCCAGCGATTCTTCCTCCTCGGCCTTCGAGGTAGCCGGAGCTACAGGCGTGCGCTACCATGCCCGGCTAATTTTTGACTGATTGCGGAGACGAGATCTCGCCAAGGTCTCACCAATTTGCCCGAGCGCGTCTCAAACCCGCGGGCTCAGGCAGTCTACTCGCCTTCGCCTCCCAAAGTGCTGGGTTTACAGGCTGAGCCACCGAGCCCGGCTTTATAAAGTTATTAATGGAATTGAAGAAGTTTTTTTGTTTTGTTTTTGTTTTATTTTGAGTTGCAGACTCATTCCCTAGCCCAGGCTCGAGTGCAATGGCACACTCATGGCCACTCCAGCATCGACCGGCTGGGCCCCAGCGATCCTTCCGTCTCAGCCTTCCAAGTAGTTGGAACTACAGGCGCCCGCTAATATGCCCGACGAATTGTTTTTGATTTATTGTAGAGATGAGGTCTCGCCAAGGTGCCCTGCCTGGTTTCGAACCGGCGGGCTCAGGCCATTCGCTCGCCTCAGCCTCCCAAAGAACTGGGATTATAGGCTGAGCCACCGATCCAGGCTTTACAAAGTTATTAATGGAAAGACTTGTCTTGTTTTTGTTTTTGATTGTTTTGAGTTGGAGTCTCACTCTGTCTCCCAGGCTGGAGTGCAGTAGCACACTCACAGCCACTCCAGTGTTGACCTGAAGGGCTCTGGCGATCCCTCTACCTCAACCTTACAGGTAGTTGGAACTGCAGAGTCGCTGCAACACCTGGCTAATTTTTGATTTATTTTAGAGAGGAGATCTCACAAAATTGCCCGGGATGGTCTCCCACCTGTGGGCTCTGGCAGTCCTCTTGCCTCGGCCTCTCAAAGTGCTGGGATTACAGGGAAGTGAAGAAATTTTCACCTAGAGCAATGATCTGGGCTCTAGTTACAGCCTTTGTATCATGCTGTGTGACCTTGGTCATGTTACTTAAACTTTCTGAACCTCAGTTTTCTGACTTAAAAAGAGATCTTACTGGGTTGAGAAGTAAGTAAAATAGATGTTAAGATGGTTCATTTGTTTCCCTGTTGCTTTAATCAAAAGCAACAGATCAGGAAGTTTGGAAGGAGGGAGGCCAAGATGGGAAGAAGGGAAATTTAATTCAGATTCTTTCTCTATTTTGAAAGCCCTTGAAGAGTCTTCTATCATTTATTTGTTTCTTGCATCTTAAAAGATTTAGTTAGACATCTTTTGAATGAAAGCAATAGAAGCTCTGTTCTTCATAAATGCATGTTATAACATCCTTCTTTTAAAAAAATTAACTTAAACGCAACAGTATTCTAGACAAATCTAAATAAGAAAAATTGCTAGTTAGTTTTACTCCTTTTTCTAATTTGTACTTTACTATATACTTTTGGAACAAATTTACCAGTGTTTTCTTATGATTGTCATTATTTCATTTAAACATAAAACATATATTTTTCTTAATATATTTAATACTTATTTAATTAAAGAAGTAAATTCTATTGAATTGAAGGAGACTACCATGAGGGCCAAAAGCTGTTCCAAGATCAGGGACCTTTACAATGGTATGCTTAGGAATACTGGATTTGTAGCACAGCTCTCAGATTACTCCACTTTGTTCTACGTACCTCTTCCTTTCATTCTGCCCTCACCTCTTTCATGCAGAGTCAAGTAAAATTAATGCAAGTCCTTCCAATATTACTATTTCCTCCCAATTGAATGTGGCATGTCATCACTGAAGAACTAAGAACTTAGTGTCCCTAAAATAACATAAGAACTAAAGTCAAATGATGGCCTCCAACACTAAGAATATATGACTCTTTGTATTGGCATGCTCATGTATGACCATTCAGTAGGGGATGATATTGGACGTATGGTGACTGTTGATTGGCCATATGTAAACATCTGACCAGGCTGAACTCTCAATTTTAAATTTTTACAAGATGAATTTTATAATATTTTTTGCTTAACCTGTATTGTATAAAATTATTTTTCAGGAGTTATTCTCTAATATTTAAACTAAAAGTATCCTTTGCCTTTGAGGAAAGTAGAAACAGTCACCAACTTCAGAATGATGATGATGATGATAATAATAATAATAATAACTGGTAAAGACCAGTTGATAATCATCACTTGAAGTTCCTGTTTTTTTCTTTCTAGATGGCAGGAGTGGGTATATGTATGTATATGTATGGGTGTGTGTTTACATAACACTTATTTTAGAAGCCAGGCTTCTTTTGAATACACGGTTTGTTCTGCTTGAATTCTCCTTAAACATTTCTATCTACATTAAATTGTGGAAGCCAGAACCAAAGCATACTATGCCACTTCTTCAGGTAAATGTACTGGCCGTAGAATTCATAGTAAATTGCCTTGTGCTTGGTTGTATATGAAATGTTAAGCAGTATTAAAGCAGTCCTAATATCATCAACTGGTAAGGAAGCAAGAGCTACAAGATAAGAAGCTAAGAAGAAAAATAACTGAAAGGATAAAATGAGAAGTGGAATTACAAAGACATATACTATCATGTGCCAAGTGAGTGAAGCAGCTAGAGTGCCCCTCCACGGAACACAAGCTCTCCATGGGCTGCTGAGGCGACTCTGGAACAATCCTGACCTAGACTTGACTGATGGTTGTAGATGTGAAATGGCCTAACTGTATTCCAGCAATCTGCTTCCCTGTATACTTAAACAAGTTGTACTCGGACAATCATCAGACCTAGCATGTTTTAACAAAACTTTATTGCTCATCAAAATGTAATAAATCCATGTAAATTTGAATTCACTTGGAGGGCTAGTACTTTTAAGAACCATTCTACACTGGTATTGTAAAAGAAATTATCAGGAAAACAATGGTTTGATATTAGCCTCAGAAGACTATATTCATTCATTTAGCATAAACCATTGTTAGATGTCCAAAATAGCAAATAGATTATATTAGGGCAGCTGCTTGCACATGGCATGCTTTCAATTATAAGCATGGCGAGTTAGTTTTGAAGAATCTAGATTTGACTAAAGGAAGATCATAATATGTCCTAGATAATTTTGGCCCATTGTATGTTAACAATTTTCTCAAGATATATTCTATCTTGGGAAGTATCTGGAAATCATTGTCATATCAGGATTTCAGTCAGTGATTTGATTATTGGTTAGTTTAGAAAAAATAATGGGTCATTTGAAGACTTAATAATTTGAATTTTGTTTGGCAGATTTTGTGTTCATATGTTGTTGATGCAGATCCTTTAACCTATACTTCAATTACCAGGGGGCTCTATGAACTGTTTTGTAAACTTGTAGATAGTTGCTTTGATCTGGCCATAGAATAAAACAAGAACACCTAACTAAACAGCCTTTCATCTTTCCTTCAAAGCAAGAAATAAAAATAATCATTGCAAACTAATGCTTTTTGTGTTTCTTAGATTTTTAACTTCCCCGATCACCTGGAAGTTACTGATATTAGTTTGACTTGAAAAGCTAACACGTGTACCTCTTCCATGCAAAAGAGACTGAATTGAATGAAATACATTATTCAGTTACACTTTTTGGTAACTTTCATTATAACCCTTTTGTTCTCATAGTGTTTAACTTTAGAATTTTGCTTTTAACTTTATATGCTGCATAATTTAAGATATTTTTAAGCTACAGCATCTCAATCAACAAGTATTTATTAAAACTTCACAGCCATACATTATACCAAATATCAAGGAGTTAAGCTCTAAATCAAGTCATCAAAAGAATCATGATGACTCTTCTTTTTCCTTCAAACTTTGAATGTATAATATTTAGCCCTAAGAAAGCATTTTAGAGTTGGTTCCATTGGCTTTATATGGGGACTTTATATGGGACTCCTATAGAGGCTTCAGTTAAAAACTTTCATGCATTAAGCAAATCTGTGCACTGAAATCACTAAAAGGTGTATATAGGTTCGACTAGAGCATTCATTTGGGTTTTTTTTTTACACTGTAAGAAAAAAAAGTCTGTTTCAAATCCTATTTGTACCTTATCTCTGTTTGTTCAGTTGTTTTTAATATCACATACTGAAAGAATTTCAATAGCAGTTTCACCATGAAGTCATTTGTTATCCTTCAGCAGGCTTTTGCCTACTGAATTGTAAAGCAGTTCTGACTATTTGCATCCTCCAGATGGAGCGGCATATAAACACTCCCAGATATTTCTGGTAAGTATGAAAAAATATCTTATTTGTCCTTTCTGTGAATAAATAAGAGAATGTCAAATTTTATAGACTAATAAATTTGTATGCCGCCACTGACATTGAATCTCTCATGGCCTGCAATGTCACAGACCCTGAGAAACACAATTTTTTTTTGTTTCAAATGAATACTAAGTCAAATAGAAGCTCAATAAAAGCCAGAATTTGATTGCATTGTTTATGTCTGCCCAATATTCTAATTCAGTTGCAGCATGCCATGAGGAAATGCAATTTACATGTTTCCCAGGTTTATTGCACAACAATCACTCACATATACATATTTCAATCTGTCAGAGAGAATCCCCCTAATGGGTTAAAATGTCCTTTAGCATTCAGTCTGCAACAGCTGCCCTTCCCAATAGATTTAATGTTAATTTTTAGAGTATACTCTTAGAGATATAGAAACAGGTGACAGTAAAAGGCAACTTAAGTATTTCAGTATAAAACTTTTGATGTGTGTATATATACTGACTTATATGCACATATAATAGACTTGGAAATAGTACTTTACATGGGACAAATCAAATCCCACCAGTTCAAGCAAATCTTTATGCACTCTTCCAACTTAAGATTAAATTTATTTCTTATATTTAAATTGATGTGCATAATGTAGGGTGTCTAATCTTCATATGCAGTTAAATAGTGAAACTCTGCAGTATCAGCTATGACTGACAATTTAATACTGTTTTTACACTTGCCGGCTTTCATATGAAATCTTCTTGTTTCTTCCTAAATTAAATGCACTGTGATCTAAACAGAGGAAAATCATGTAGTTTACAAAGTAAACAAAATTAAATAACTTTAGAGATAAATATGTATATTAAGCACTGAGAATTTAACTTTGCTTATTTATTCATGTGAGAAAAAGGAATCTTGTGAACTGAATACAGACTGTTTTTCACTCTGGTTTTTGAAGAAAGCAGTTTAATAAGTCATACATAAAGTTTCTTTTCCTTCACTGGTATGATTAAAACAGAACTTGGTACCGTACAGGTCAACACTGATTTGATTTCTGGAGAATAATGTTTTCCTAAATGAGTTTTAGTTTAATGAAAGAAATCTGAGATATAAACATTTAAAATCAATTTTAATAGTGCTTCTGACTGGGTGTTTGTAAGGGTTTGGAAACACAAGTTATATTTAAATTATTACAAAATCATGAATATATGCATTTTTTTCTGATTATGAGCTGTGAAAAAAAGTTAAAATTCAACTTTGGTATATTAGTTTTGATACATTAGCCATACATGTCTGCCCAAATGTACTGATTTCTTAGAAAGTAGCCATATGAAATTAAAAGTAACAATGTATTTTATATTTTCTGAACTGACCTGGAGCTAGAAGGTGTGTGTGTTTGTGTGTGTGTGTGTGTGTGTGTGTGTGTGTATACGTACGTGTACAGTAAAGTATGCTATAGAAGACAGTACCAAGATATTTCTAAACATATTTGTTTTTAAATTTGGAAATTATCACTTTATACTAAATTATTTGATTCAAGTTGTATGTCTGTATTAATGTATATGTGCATGTCCTTATAGACATACACATATGAATGTAAATGAATTTTGTGTATATATACACATGCACACATAGAGAAGCCACAGGTAGCCTAGAAGTAAGATAGACTTATAATCTATGTAGACTAACAGAATATAAGAATTGGAAAGAACATTAAAGCATCTCTAATCCAACTTTCTTGTTTTATAGATTGATTATCAAATTGGCCCCAGAAAAGTTAAAATGGTAAACTTGACCCAGGTCTCACATCTATGGAGTCTAACTCCTGACATCTTTTTTCCACATTGCCTCTTTGATTCTGGCATTTATTGTATCAGTAAATTGTTTTGGAAAGTTTTAGTGGTTTAACATTCACTCATCTGTCAAACTACAGTCGCAATTACGACACACACACACACGTATGTGTGTTTATATATATACTATACAAATTACATAAATACCAGTTGAACTAAGTGTCACTACATTCTAGACACCACTATGTCACTGTATTAAAAAAAAATAGTTCCAAAAAAGTCCTATTTGAAGCTCCTTTCAGTTATTAAGTCTCCCAAACATTTATCTTTTGTTTATTGACATGAGCCTCCCAGATTTCCGCTCCTTTTGTTCAGCTGTAGTAAATTTGACATTAAAGGATGATATTCAATCCTTGCTTCCTTTATAGAGTTGCACCAAAGTCAATGAGAATTTTACGCAAAAATGAAGGATAAACTATGACCCTGGAGTACTCATTTAAGACTAGAACAGACCCACAAGACTAAGTTCAGTGCCTGGTAAGGGGTTCGTGCTAAATTTAACATGGCAGAAGAGTTTCCAGCTGTTGGTTTGATATGAAGAAAGAGAGCTGTTTTTATGACTGATTACTGTCCTCAGGAGAAAGAGGGAAGTGGAGCGATGCACCATCTCTCCAATTCGTAGAGTGCTGTGCACATTCTGTGGCACTGATTTGAGAAGGCTCATAACTTTAATGGCTCCCTTCATCAGTTGTCATGACTCTAGGCTTTGAAAATCCTAATACCTGTGAAAAGAAGAAAAGGAATATGTGTAACTACAGATGTAAAAAATACTATAATAAAGTCAGATTACCTTTTTACAAATTTCATCCTGGTGATAAGTCACCTGTGGTTTGTCACTCTAGCTAAAGTAACACAGCTAGATTTTGTTTGCCAGCTATACTTAGAGATCTTGGTTTTATGTTTTTTTAAAATGTCATCTCTTCCTTCAATCACTTGTAAGTCCCCTGTAATCTCTTTTTAATGTAAGCACACTGGAGTTTTCCCTTTTGTTTGCTGCCCCTGCATTATTTACTTTGATCTGCTGTGAGAAAATCTGAAAGTGTGTTGTCCTAAATGCTAGTATCTCACCAACAAGATTTGAGGCCTTGTAGTTTGCATTGAAGAAAAAGGCTCTTGTGTGAAGACGCAGGTTTTGTTTAGTTCTCTCTCCCTGGTGGGAGCCTTAATTGCATTTTCTCTCTCTCACAGTGGCTGGCTAAGGAGTGCCTGCCTTCCCTGCTGATGCTGAAGTTTTCAAGCTCTATTACTCTGTGACGGAGAAAATTCCTTGGTCCAGGAAGAAAAAGATCAGATTTTTAAAAAACTGTTTAAATGAGTATTATCAATTTGCCATGCACAATAAACAAAAAGAAGAAGAAACAATGAAAAAGATCCCCCCTGAAATTCTTACAGAAGTTTTATGTCACCCAATTTATAAGATATTAGATTCTAAATATCATGAAGAGGATCAATTCTTAGGGCAAAGAGGTTAAACTTAATATTAACTAGTAAACAAAAAAATCACTAATTTGTCTCCTTTATTAGCCATTATTGCATGATCAAAATATGTATCCAAAGGGTTGTTTTCTAGAATTAATATGAAATATTGACATTTGTGCCATTTTTAGATAAGTTATAAAGGTCTGGTGTTATTCACCTTTTTATTTCTATTATGATTTACTGAACATACAAGAGATAGACTGGAATCATTAGATCTGAAATGAAGATTTTTAATTTGCTTCTCATCTGACAAAGTACTTCACCTACCTGACTCTGAAATTTTGGCTGCTGTGTCTACTTCTTCTTTCTATATTTTCCATCCTGATGGGATGCAAGGCATTAATAGCATCTACGTATCGTTTTCAGGTTCAAGGTGTCTTAAATATTGAAGCTATATTGATATGCATTCACAACAATGCTTATTTATTGTTTGAAGCTTCCATATTTTAATGCACATATGTATAAGCAAATTCTATTTTTAAAAACCTATGTCTTGTTATTTAAACTAAAATGAATTACTCAAGTATGTATTTCATTTTGTAAGGCCTTATTTTTTTTCCAGTGTTTGTTCTTACATCTTGTGTTAGGCTCTCTGTGGACTTTTTAACTTTTCCATTGTTAAGTTGTGTTCCTTCTCCTGTTCCCTTTCTTCTCTTTTAGGTTCCTTATATTCACACTTGACCTCTTCCAGGTTGTTGTCCACCAAGGCCTGCCCCTCATGGTACTCCTTGAACTGTCTAATCTCTGTTACTTGTCTGTTAGTGAATTGAGAAAAGGCCCATGCTTGTTCAGTGATAGCAGTGGGATTTTATGATGAAAAGTTGTATAGATAGTGCAAAAATAGGTGGTTGGAAGTAGCATGGTATTGATTAGTTGAGAAGGGAGCAAGGGAGAAAAGAGATGTTATGAGGCTAAGTACGTGAAGAGAAGAAAGATGCTGGGTGGAAAATGTGAAGACACCTTCTAGGGACTGGGATTATGGATTTCAACTCTGACCATACCCTCCCATTAGTAATCACTGGGCCTTTCAGGCTTTGTGCAATGAGCTGAGCCCGGTCAACAGAGTCTTTTCAGCTATATTGAAAAGCAATGATCCAACACATGAAGTGAAAACATCTCCTTGATACAAGAGTACACGCGGGTTTAAAAACACATTAACATTATAAGACAGATATGATTGTCATTAAAAACAGCATCAGGAAACCTATGACTTGCTTTATTATCTTCAAACTGTTTAGCAATGTAAAGAGAACCTTCTAAAACTAACTTAAATGTATAATATATATTTGAACACTGGACACTTTTTTTTGGATTCCCTTCAGGTTGGTGCTTTTTAAATGTTTACAGTGATTGCTTTGGATGTTAACAGGATTTAATTTTTTTACATTGTATGGTTAACTAGCAGATGCCACAGAGGGACTGACTTATGTAACTTTGTTCTTCCTACTTAGCAAGAAATAAAATAAAATTTGAAGCATCTGACAGAGATACAACAGGATTTCATAATGATTTTGAGGAGTATATATGTTTAACTTTGAGAATTCAAGAACTAACAGGATCCTAACTAATTTTGTGGTTCAGAATACATCTTACATCTTAGAATGGTCAAAATTGAAAATAAGGAACAAATTGCATTTTTAGAGAGTTCAAAGATCTTTGTTAGCATATTTTATTTCCCTTGAATGCCATTATATGCTTTTATAAATATACTTCGTAGAGATTCTTCTTTTTCTGATAATCATCACTACTTATTTATTATAAAAAGAGGAAGCTTGTTCAATAAGGATCTATATATTGCTAAAGTTTTAGAATTAATCTAGATAATTCAGCAAGTGGCTATTCTATTTATCAGTACATTTTATTATGATAGAAATTCTTTATGGTGAAGGCTGAGGAACCTGATTATTTTTTTTAAATAGGTCAAGAAATGGATCAGAAAATCTGCAGGGAATTTATCTCTGTTTCTAGTACTCCATAATGACAAAACTTTTCTTGGCTAATGAGCATGTCTGGATGAATTCTAATATAAAAAGAAAAGGATAGAAAAGGGCAGTGGACTTCTAAGAGAATTGGTATAATTGCAATGATTGAATTCAAAGGATTGGAAATAGTTTAAGAGGAGAAAACCATGATAGATAGGCCCCAGTTTGTTAACCTAAGCCATCTGTTTTCTTATTTGAGTGGGCGTGGATCATATGAAACAGAGGAAAATAGGTCATTTCTGTGTACCAATTCAGAACTAAAATAATGAAAATTTCTACAAAACTCCAGCCTTAAATTTTTCTACTTACATTTTCTTATATGAGCACCATATTTGTTCTAACTTTATTCTAGTACTACATTTAATTACTTACCCATTTTCTATGAATTCACTTATTAGAGCACTTTTCACTGAGTGCCAGTATGTAACAGGCACTATCTTGCCTACAAACAGAAGTTCTAGTTGTCAAAGAATATCTTAAACCTAAGAGATTGGAAATCAATGTGAATATATGCCTACCTGTAATATATGTTTTGGTTATATGGGTATTTGATATCACTACTACAAATCCAGATGTTGTGCTAAACTGTATACCACCTTCAAACTAAAAATTCAAGCTCACTATACTGTCTCTACTTCATACAAATGTGGCAGCCTGTCCGTTGTCTTTAATAAGTTTTCACTTTCATATTAATACTTATATTATCTTTTAAAGATTTTTTCCCTTGGGGAATGTGTACTTCATCATCTAGGGTAAAAGCCAACCTGTTAGGTGGTAAATACACAGTGGAATTAATATTTTCCTGCTTTTTATTTTTATGACTTTCAAAAGGAAAAAAAAAATCACCACTAAGTATAATCTAACATTTTATATCTGTCTTTAATGTTTTCTTCTATTTGTTTTTAAAATGCTAGCTCCAGTGACACTTTTTCTGTGAAACTTTACATGGCCAATCACTCTGAGCAAGAGTTAAGTATACTATAGAAGTATATTTGAGTTTCTATTACCTCTCTTACCACTCTTTTTTATAATCTGGCATAACCACCCATTTACCTGTGCCTTCTCCACTGTAAGCTGTGCTCCTAAGGGCAAGTACTTTTTGTATTCTGATCTCCTGGCACAATATTTCAGCCACAAGAGTACAGGAGATGTTTCTTGAACTAATTCAATCCTCTATAATTGCTGTTTTAATTCATTTGTCTTAGGTTTTTAGGATCTATGTCCTTTGATAGAAAACTATAAGCTAAGGTCTTATTTTGCCTAAATATCATTTCTTCCTTTTCTGTAGGAATATTTAAAATGCCTTTTCTAAGACTGAAGTTGTAAGTTTGGGTTCAGAATGAGAGTGGAAGTTGATAGTGATTAGCTAGGTTGTATTACTTTTTGCTCATCTTGTGTTGTTTTCTTCATCTTTTATTTCATCATGAAGGCATCACTAAGGATCAAATACAGCTATCTTTATGTTTTGATGTTAGACCCCTCCCCCAAATCCCTTACATGTCCTAATCCTAATTTTTCTGGTGATGGTCTCATAACTCCTTTCCTTTCTGTGTGTGTGTGTGTGGGGGGGGTGATGTTGGAGACTGACTGGTCTTCTGAAGCAACACCTCTTTACCTTTAGTATCTTTCACTGTCAATACCAGTCTCTTATTATTGACCCTTCCCTCTTTCACTGTCAATGCTAGTTTTTTATTATCGATCCTTCCTGTGATAATAGCCTGAGGACTTTGAAGAAGGCTTTTAAAAACATATTATTTATGGTGGGAGAGTTTTTTTTTTTTCTTTTTTTTGAGTTGGAGTCTCACTCTGACACCCAGGCTGGAGTACAGTGGCATGCTGATGGCCACCACAGCCTTGACCTACTGGACTCAGGTGATCCTTCTGCCTCAGCCTTCCAAGTAGCTGGAACTACAGGCAGGCGCCATCACCCCTGGCTAATTTTTCTTGATTTATTGTAGAGAAAAGATCTTGCCAAATTGCCCAGGGTGGACTCAAACCATGGGGTTAGGCAGTTCTCTCACCTCAGCCTCCCAAAGTACTGGGATTATAGGCGTGAACCAACCACTGTGCCCGGCTGGGAGAAGTCTTCTTACTTGGAAAAAATTAGATGAAATAATTTCAAACTTGGCTAAAAAAATTCTACTCCTCCCCTCAGATTATTAGCCCACAATAATGCATATTATTTAATTTATATAAATTTCAGATATACACAAATAACTATTATAATTAAACCTATTTTGAACTTTCTATGATTGTTAAGTATGAAAATGAAGGTAAACTTCAATTTAGTTAACACTTACTGGTTTAGTGCCTACCGGTTTATGCATTTTGGGGGATAGTGGGTGAACATAGAGGACCAAGATAGTTCCTGTGCAGTGACTTTTATGGGAGACTTGTAAGTATGCTAATAACTTCAATACAAGGTGACATTTGATACAAATTTTACCAATAATCACATAATGTGGCACTGAGGTGATTAGAAGGATAAGAAGGCAAGCATTCATTTTCTAATGAAATTATGTTTAAGACGGATTTGGAAGATAAGGCTTGAGTAGGATGTGTCCATTTACCTGAAATTTAAGAACCTGTAGGATGATGTGCTAGTTAAGATTTTGGGGACACATTTTATTGAGCAACCAGTATCTGCTTGGGAAATTGGTACTTATTGTGGTAATCGGTGTGGCAGCATTTCAGCTTTCTGAAGATGGTGTGATCTGATCCAATTCAACATTTTTTGAATATACACAAATGTTCATAAGGCCTTTGTGTAGTCTGTCAGAAAACAAAAATAAATAAGGAAATGCTATAGTAAACTGGGATTGCCAGTTTGTATCTCACAGACATATTTGTTCAGTCTAACAATCTTTCAATCTTATAAATTAGGCATCACACTTAAAATGGAGATTTCAAAGAAAAATCATGATTCTTACATCGTCTAAGAATCCTAAAGATCTGGCCTTTATGTTGGCCCGGCAACATAAAGGTAAGTGGTGCCTCCTTTCTGTGGGACCTGTGTGCAGGTTCACTATACTCCAGGGTCTGTTTGTTCCCTGCCTGGTTCTCCAGGCATTTGAGTTTGTGACCTTTTACTAGAACCCAATGAACCAAAGGAAAGATACAGTCAAAGTTTCAAACTTATCATATCCAAATCCTAGAAAATAGTAGTTATAATAGAACTCTGTAAGTATGTTCATTGGTTACATAGAGCATAATTTCAAGGTTAGTTTTTTTTAAAATTATATTTATTTCTGCATTATTAATAAGCGTGCTATCGAATTAAAGATTGGTCTAAATTTATTATCCTTAGCCATATCTTAAAAATATATTCTACTAATCAAGGAATCCAACAAGAAAGCAAAACAAAACAAAAAGTAACAGCAAATGAAGTTAGTTCACTTATGTAGGATGACCTTTTGACATACCAAAGGAAGAGTAAGAGTTAGAGGGAGGGAGAGAAGAACATAAATTTTGGGCAGATTTTCAGCATTGATAATTGTATTAGCGTGTAGTGAATTTTCCATAACATGAGATATTCTTTTTACATTTTTATTTATTTATTTTTATTGTAGAGACAATATCTCGCCATGTTGCCCAGGCTGGTCTTGAACTCCTGGGGTAAGGCAATCCACTTGACTCAGCCTTTCAGTGTGCTAGGATTACAGGCATGAGCCACCACACCTGGCTTGAGATATTCTTTATTTCATACCTTATTATTTGTAATGTCTTCCATATTTTATTTGGATGTTTTATATCAGGGATAAATAAAATAATATATTTAATTTAAATATGTATTATATGCTTTGGAATTCTCTGAAGCATCAATGATAGTGCTAATGTAAAAATATGTTGTTATATTATTTTATTGATCATATAAAGAACAATGTTCATATCATCTAAACTGATATAGCACAAAGAAGAAACTATGCCATGTAGCCTCATTGATCCTTCTCTCAGTTCCTTCCACTTGCCACCGTCTTTCTTTTAGGTCTTAGCATATGTGATTCCCTTTATCTGGAAGTCTCTCTTTCTCTTGCTGAACTAATTCCTGTTCAGGCCACAGTTCCACTTAAAACCTATATTCATCTTTTCCTAACTCCTCTCCCCCTGTAACGTTTTATGGTTTCCAGAGCGTTTAAGATATAATATTGCATTTGATCCTCATTATCATCATTTATTCATTCATAGATTTTTAAAAAAACTTATTTTAAAGATGTGGGATACAATTTAGGATTAGGTACACCTGTAGACATTGTACAGATAAAGTTTGGGCCTCCCTTTGGTCCCCACTTTGCCTAGTTTGAGATCAGTTACCCTTGTTGATGTTGTGTGTCCCCCACTCCCACCCTAGTAGTATCCTGCTACTGCCAATCTCTTTCTTATAGTATTATGGCAAATGTTCAGGGTCCGTTTATGAGTGAGACATGTGGTACTCTTTTCTTTGTTTCTGTGATAGATCACTGAGTATTATAGACTCTAAACCCCTCCAAGTTGCTGCAAAGTCCATATGTTTGTCCATTGTGTATATGTGCCACTTTTTAAAAATCCAGTCCATTTCTGATTGGTTGGTTCCATGTTTTTGCTATTGTGAATAGTGTTGGAATAAACATACATGTGCAGGTATCTTTTTGGTAGAATGACTTAAGTTCCTCTGGGTATATTCCCAATAGGGGTATTGCTGGGTCATATGGAAGGTCAATTTCTAGTTCTTTCAGAAATCTCCACACTGTCTTCCAAAAAGGTTGCACTAGTTTACATTCCAACTAGCAATGTAGAAACGTTCCTTTTTCTCCACATCCTCGCCAGCATCTGTTGTTGTTTGTTTTATTAATGATGGCCATTCTTACTGGGGTTAGGTGGTGTCTCAACTGTGGTTTTGATTTGCATTTCCCTGATGATTAGTGAGGCTGAGCACTTTTTCATGTGTCTGTTGGCTGCTCGTATGTCTTCAAATATTTTTTAAGTGCCCACTCTGTGCTAGGCACTGATACAGAGGAGAGATTTCCAGAAATTTAATAAAGAGTTTCAGTTCAGGAGGCTCACAGATTACCAGGGGAGAGAAATTAGTTTTCACTATTCTTTGTGGTGAGTTAAAAACTCGAGAACTGAGTAAGTGGAAACGTGAAACAGATGGATGCTGCTGAGTAGAGGTGACCAGGGATGTGAAGGAAAGAGACAGGGAATTTTTTTTTGCTGAGTTTTGAATACCTCAAGGGAGTAATCTGGGAATAGAGAGGAAAGAAGTGAAGGGGAAACTAGTACCTCCATGACTCCAGGAGATAGATTGTTGTTTCCTGAGTTCTAATATGGTCTAGGTTGTATGCACAGCATGCTGCAAGAATTACCTAATGTATATTACCCAATGACTCTGTATCTTTTCATAGGCAAAGATAAGCTAATGTGTCTTACTCGAAGTATATACTGCTTTGCCATTTCCTGCATTCTAATTATCTTTTGGAGGGCAGGCAGGTCCCTTGTAGTATAAGACAGTTCAGGCTTCTCCGCTACGTAAGTGTTCTAGGAAACCATTCGTATCAGTGTACCAGCTAGTGTTGTGAGAGGCTGAGTTTAAGTGATTTTTTTTTTTAGATTCATTCAACCTGTTTGCCCATTTCATGTTGAATGATTTGCAAGTGAACCTGCCCACACTGCGATGAATGGTCAGCAGTTTTTGACTAAAAACTATATGACCCCCATGCCCTACCCTCCCTGTTCACCAAATCTCACCCTAAGTAACTGTTTGTTGTTTTTTTTTCCCAGATGAGAAAAAAGTTCTCAAAAGAAAACATTTTACTGGTATGGAAAACATGGGAAAAAAGAAAAAAAAAACTCAGACGCACTAAAGGGCATCAAAATTAATGAGTTGAAAATCTGTTCTGAGCAGAGGAAAAAGCACCTCAGTAGGTGTATTGCATCAAATGGAGAATACTTTGATGGTAACTGGAGTTTAAACATGTAAGAATAAAATGTACAATTAAAAAAAAATAAATTGTTTGTTGGGGGTCCCCTTTGTGTATTTAGCCTATGGTTTTGTTAAATTCTTATATATTTATATATTCAGTATATTTGTAATCTAAGAAAATTTGACTTATTTCTGACAGAAAAAAGCTGTCAAATCTTGCTGAATAATAGGAGCAACTTCCCTGTCTAAATCTGTTTATTTGCTTAATCTGGGAATAGAGATTAAACAAAATGCTAAAATAAAAATATCACATAAAACTCCAACTCTCTGACATCTACCCATCTTTAGCAATCATCTGATAAATTAATGTCATGTTAGACCAGTATTCCTAAGTTAACAATCCAGTGGCGTGTAGTGGAGCAAATTTATTGTTTCCAAAATTGATTGATTGATTGATTTGGAATCAGGTCTCACTGCTTTGTACAGGATGGAGCTCAGTGGCATGGTCACAGTTTACCAAAGCCTGGATTTCCTGGGCTCAGGTGATCTTTCCACCTCAGCCTTCAGCGTGGCTAGGATGTGCCACCATGCCTGGCTAATTTTGGGGGTTTATTGTAGAGACAAAGTCTCTTGGTCTCAAACTCCTGGGCTCAGGCAATTCTCCCGCCTCAGTCTTCCTCAGCTGGGATAATAGGTGGGATTACGTTACACCTCTGGCTTGGTAATGTTCTCAAAGCAAACAATAAATGTATGCAGTTCTGAAAAGGTCTCATTTTGTATCTTAAGAGAGACATGTAAGAGTTATGGTTGCAACATAAATTAGTAGAGGAAAGTTGCAGTTTGCATTTCTTTTATCATAAAGAGAAAATTGCATTATAAACTATTATAAAGAAAACAACAGGGCCGGGCTCAGTGGCTCAAGCCTGTAATCCCAGTTCTTTGGGAGGCTGAGGCGAGAAGATTGCCTGAGCCCAGGGGTTCGAGACCAGCCTGTGCAACTTGGTGAGACTTTGTCTCTACAATAATTCAAAAAATTAGCAGGGCATTGTGGTGTGCAGCTGTGGTTCTAGCTACTTGGAAGGCTGAGAAGGAAGGAGTGCCCGAGCCCAGCAGGTCGAGGCTGAGGTGTCTGTGAGCATGCCACTGCACTCCAGCCTGGGGACAGAGTGAGACTCCAACTCAAACAAACAAATCAAAAAAACCCCAATAGTTTGGCTTTTGAAGCCAAACTAGGATTTTTGCTAGAATTTTCAACTTAAATTTGTTCTTAAAATTGGAGGCATTTGCTCCACATTATAAAGCTATAATCTCAGAAAATTAATGAAAGAACTATTGAATGCTTGCATTGGTCACTGAGGGGAAATTTGAAAACATAAATCATGGAGTTCATTGCTTTAGCATTTGCTCTCTGGTCAAAGAAAAAGATCAGTAAAACATATATCTCAAAATATTAATTACATTTGAGTTATATAAAAATCAAAGTATCAAAAAATTAGAAAGAAAGTGAACTAATTGTCAGAAATGTGGCTCCTAATATTGATTCTGAGTATTACTGACTAAGTTATCTAATTTATTGGGACAAAGGGCTCTCATTTGTAAATTGAAAAGATTACCTAGCTGATTTATAAGGTCCAGTTTAATCCTAATATTTTATTTATGATTTATTAATTTTATACTTTGTATATACTGAACACTCATGCTGAGAATACTGGGAATATTATATACAAACACTTAAAATTAAATGTCTAACAGAGGTCAGCAAGTCTTCTATAAGTTGTCTAGTAAAAATTCAAACTAGACAAAATCAAAACAAAACCTTAGGGAAAAAAATGTAGCTCCAATTCACAAGTTTGAAGTTTAGGTTAGTTTTTGTTTTAAAAATGATGTACAAATTTAGCTGCAGTCATTCTGCTGATATAATTATATGAGTGGAGTCCCCCCAAAACCAAGAATTTATTTTTATAAAAAATCAGGTATCTATTCTTACATGTTTAAACTTCATTCACCTTCAAAGTACTCTCTGTTTGATGCAATACACCTATGGAGAGACTCTTCCACTGCTCAAAACAGTTTTTGAACTGGTCAGTTTTGATACCCTTTAGTGCTTCTGCTGTTTTGTTTCACCCCTTCCGCATCAGCAAAATGTTTCCCTTTAATAATTTTTTCATCCTGGGTAACAATAGAAAGTCACTAAAGGTGAGATCAGGTGAATAGGGAGAGTAGGACATAGGAGTCATGCTGTTTTTTGGTTAAAAACTGCTGAACACCCAGCACAGTGTGGACAGGTATGTTGTCGTGGGAAAACCAGTTACCTGTTTGCCACAATTTGGGATATTTCTTCTGCAAATCATAACACAACTTCTCCAAACTTCCAGAAAAAAACTTTGGTTGGCCATTGATCCAGAGGAACAAATTCCAAGTATACTACATGGGGCCCGCCCTCCTAAAGGCAATACCAAATTTTTTCGGTCCCCCCCTCATATACAGATTCACATACATTGTTAAAAGAAGGATAGGGTATTACAATGAAGAATTCTTCCTCTTTTATCTACATGATTTACTAGAAGAGGGGAAATGATACTACGCTTGATCAGCACCTACAATGTACCATGAAAATTTTGTTCCTTCAATCTTTGTAACAACCTTGTGATGTAGGTTTCATTATTCCCATTTCATTAATGAGGAAACTGAGACGTGTTCATGTTACAGCAGCTTGGTGGAGACAGGTTATGAAGCCAGAGCGGTTCCACTCTAAAGCTTGTGTCTCTTCACTACATTGTATTGTCTCTAAGAAAAAGGTGTAAATATTCCCTGAGATTTCCTTTATCTTGGAAGGAACACACCTGGAAATAACAAGGGGGTAATTGTTGTAAACCATGGGGACAAAATGTGGAATGTGTTGGATAACAGGAATTATAGGAAGCTGAAATAATGGATATAGAATAGTTAAGACAGAAAAATAACATGCAGGCCTAGAAAGCTTTGAGGATGTTTAGCAGATGTTTGCATCGTAGGCCAAGAGGCGTCTGAGACTTCTGAGACAGGGTTTGGCTGGGGATTGATAAAGGAAGAACAAGTTGAACAGATCAAGTTGGAAGAGAAGTCATTTATTGGAGGTGAAAGATAAAGACTAGACATTTTCATCAATGAGTGACAAAGTAAAAGCATCAGCAGGGTTTATTTGCTACTAGAAGAAATGCCAGTTTTAAAAATCTGGGTAAGTAGAATTTAAACATACTTTTCATTTAGTGGTAAAATGAAATGATATGTAAGTAGGTACTTTAAAAAGTGAAAAGGCAGCCGTATAAGGTAGTTTCACATAGTTCTATAAGTGATACATTTTTTGATGAAGGTAAGTGATCCTGATACCCTAGGAATTCAAAGACTGTTATTCCTTCCTTTTTTATTGCTCATTAGTGCATTGCCCAAACTAAAAGCAGTAAATTATCATTAACTAGCTTAATTATTTATTAATCAATACATTAAGAAAATATAGCATTAAAATAACATATGGTATTATATCTAAAGTTATAATACCATATGATTTGTTTAATTTTCCATTAGTTGTCAAATTAATAAACTGAATTATATATTGGGGTCAAATGTAAAAATTAGCGATGTCAACTTTCACTTCTATAATCTGCCCTTTCTAAAACCTGAAAATCAAAAGTTTGTATTGAATACATCCTATAAATAGCAGTAAAGAATGACCTGATGACGGAGCTGCCAATCCTGATTGTGAAACATTTTACTATGGACTATTTCCCTTATAGATTTTGCCCGTTAAACATGTTCTTGCTAAAATTTGTAGTGTAACAGTGACTTTGAGAAATACACAGGAAGGAAGGAAATGTTTGGTCAAATTACTGCTTAATTATTCTAAAGTTGGAGTGACTGGCTTTGTTTTGCCCCCTTTTACTGAATAACTTTTGATGCAATCAAACTGAAAAGTCAGGAAATTAACTTTTATGGAAATTGAGTCATGCATTAAATGCATTTTTTATTCTGATACTGTTTATTTAGTAACCAGTAAAACTGAACTGAGTTGTGCCAGAGTTGGAGGATCATGACTTCAAATAAGCAATTCCACTTTCTTCATTATCCCTGCACTTGACTGGCTAAGAGTCTCTAGACATTTTTTTTATATGTTATTTAAAATAGACAATACTAATGTTCATACAAATTTGATGTTAGAATTTTTAGTTGTTTGCCTGCAACAACAAAAAATTTAAATTCAGTTCTTTTCATTTACTACCTGTAATTGCTTTGTTTTTTTCCTCCTGTAAGTGACCTTCACATAACCTTAGTAATACAGAGGAAAATCTGTGACAACTGTATTCAGCTCAGATTTCACAATGTATAACTAAGATGTTACCTATAACTTAAAAAAACCAAAACATTACAAAACAAAACTCTGGCTAATGTATTTGTGTTTTTGTAGGGGTGTTTATTATGTAATCTGTATTTATTTATAGAGACAGAACTTTTAAGCCAATACAGATATATTAAACCTTTTCATCACTAGACTGATACAGAAAGTGCAGTGGGCAAACTACTATCTTTTAAAAATTACTATCATAGGCTTAATTAGCTGGTTTGCCTGTTTGGCCAGCCACAGTATCATGATAATTGTTATTTATTTTCTTAAGTTTGTTGGTTTGAGGTAGTGTTTTTGCAGCATCTTTCAGTCATATTTTGGTGAGACTGATGACACAGATTCTCAAGAACTCCTGCCTACCAATATGTTTGTAAAGACCCAGAAACAATGGCCTTTTCTAACTATGGCCTGTGTTGATGAATCATCAATTTAGTTTTATAGAAAATTACAGTGACCCATTTTGTCCCTGACTGTAATCATGCCTTAGGGTCTTCCAGAGGAAAGTTGGATTTGTTAGATAATGTGGTACCTTTCAAGAGCATTTGAGGACATGTACCTAGAAAGTCTGTTCTAGAATGGAGAGCATCCTGATCTAACACAAGGAGAACACTGACTGGAAGTTAGGTTAACCCAGGTGTGAGTCAAAAGTTAGTCAACTTTTTGACTTAGTTTCCACATCTGTAAAATATAGGTAATGATGCCATCATCAAAGAATTGCTACTAGAACTAAATTAAATTATAAAGTTTCTGCCATGTGATGCACATTTAAGAGAAGTTTGTTCCTTTTACTTCCACTGTTTTCTATTGAAGTAGGATAGTAGGACATCATCATTCTGCCCTGACACCTGCAGAGTGTCTTACAAGAGACTTACAGATGAAGAGAGTCATTCCCCTTCAAGGGACACTTTATGTTATATTGTCCAGTTTATTTGCATATTGCTAATAAAAAACCATCATGCTAAGAAACAGAGACATGACCAGATTATTGTGTGATGCATAAGCTTTGAGGATAATTCTGACAATGGAGCTACTACCTTGGAAGCTAATTGCTTGATTTTGCATCTGTTTTCAGAATCAAGTGTCAGTGGTACATTGGTTGTATACATGCTAGTTATGTATACCCATCTGTAGTTGATGAATCTTGCAAGTCTCGCTGATTAGTATGAACACCAAAAAATATGACTTTACTTCAAGGTAATGTTAACCCAGGGAGTTCCATCATTAAGTATCATTTTGAAAATTTGTTTATTAAAAACACTTGTTTGCCATTAGAGCTGTTCACTCTCTTTGTTGCTTTCCTTTGGGTTCTTTTTTGACAGACAATAGAGTGATTGGTCTATGCCATTACTCTATTTATAGAAAGCAAAATTAAGGACTTGAAGATAAACGTGCATAGTTTGTGAACAAATTCAAAACAACCATCTTTATGAAGATTATTTGTATGCCATTTCCACTGGTTTACTCCAAAGATATATTCTCAATGATAATAAAGTAATAAAAGATTGTTTTCACAGCTGTTTGTCTTTGATTACATATTTCTTTGAAGTACTGTAATAAGACAGACTTTGAACCTGGAAAGAGATCAAATAATGAATTGTTCTGCTTTGTGAAGCTTAAGAAGGGATTTTATTGTCGAAACATATAGTGCGACATATTTTTTCTTCTAACAGTTAAATAATGGTTGAAAGTACTATGAGATCATTACAGATGGACTAGATTAAAAGGCTTGGGGCCAAGTGTGAGTGATCGTTACCCAAAAATTGGTGCTTCGGTTTAAAAAGTCAGGTTTTATAATTACCAGATATTTCATTGGTTTAGTTTTGAGTTAAAATAGAACACAGAATTAATGCTGGAATATATTCTCATGCTTATAATACATTTAAAGACAATATAAAACTTAAATTCACAAATCTCAAGTGACTTCTTTTAAATTTGTTACCCATTAGATTTAGGCAGATTAGATTAAGGAGATTCTGTAAATTAAACTAAATGTCATTAGATAAAAGAACATTAACAAACATCAGATGATTTTTCTTTTATCTAATATAGCATTTAAAAAAATTGTAGCAGAAAGTTCAATATTAACATCTTTAGTAGGTTTTCAGAAATTACATATTAATATGGTTGTCGCTGTTGTTATTTCCATCTAAATTTTCCCTAAGAATTACTTAATATATATCAATCAGTGGAGGTGTGGTGGGTACTATAAAAATAATAGAATTTGACATAATCTTTATAGCACTTTGTTCAACGTAGGATATATGTACTGTGTAATATAATCATAAAGGATCAAATTGTAATAGGGTGGCCATTTCGAGATAACATTTTGTTATTAAAGTTATAGTGAAACAACAGACTGCTTTTGTAAATACTAAGTTCACGAGTGTATATTTTAGGAAGAAAAAGTAATGTTTGTGCATATTTTTGGATCTCATTTATTCAGCATATTATTTCTCCAAACTAGTTTTTGTTGTATTTAGAAGAAACTTTTCTCTTTATTTAACATATAAACCTTTCAAATGATAATTTTCATGGAAATACTAGACAAAGGAATATTGTAACTTTAGAGATTTTTATGATGAAGGTGTGTTTAAGAGATGTCACTTTGATATTTTTACATTATGTCCTACATTTGTCAGCTAAAACCAGGATATTGCCTCAATGAGAAAAAGCATGTTCTGCACTTGTCAAAAGGCAGTAAGTAATGATTAAAATAGCAGTGTGAAACGCTAGGAGATTAAAGTGATGCTAATGATAAGTGAGAGAAGAAAAGGGCAAGCTATATTTTAATCCCTGAGAGAATGGTTAATGACTTCTATTGCCTGAGATTAAACTAAACCTGTCTCATCAGCTTTTTCTGCCTGGTGAAAAAAAGCTCTCTGCACTTTAATTTATTAAAGTCTTTTAAGGAAGCACATTGATCTACAGAGGTTAAACTTTTAAAAATTGTGCAAAATACACACAAATGCTTTAACAAAAGTGTGATTTTGTTGCTTTTAGGCATGTTCACAGATTTATAAAGAATCCATTGTCTGTACCTTAGTATGTTTAATTAAGGAATATTAATTACTTAAACTAGAAGGTATGTTCCTTTTAAACACCAGAACATATTAATATTACTGTGTGCAGGCAAGGGGCATGTGAACTGTAGCAGATATCAGTCTATATGAAGATATTAAATTACAATAGTAATTCCTGCATGGTTTGTTTAGAATAGTATGTTTACAGTATATAGAAATGGATTATTTCATTTAAAAATCCATGAAAGTATAGTTAATTGTAATCTTTAAATAGATCGACTTGCTGTTCACTTTAGACAATATGATATTGTAAACCTCAAGGTTTGATGATTTACTTTGTCTTCTTATTCTAGTGTGTTTCATTTCCCTTCTTCACCCATTCCCAACCATGAAGACGATGTGCATTTTTATGCATCTAATATTTACTTTGATGCAAGTAATATTTACCTTTTTCTAGTGGGATAAAATGAGTGTGTGTGTGTGTGTGTGTGTGTGTGTGTGTGTGTGTGGTGGTGTGTTTAATAATGTAGAAATAGGAAGATGGAAAGCTAAACAAATTTTACTAAAATCCTTTCTATGAGTTTGTTGACCATATCCAAAATACTAACCATTTACAGATACTATGTCTTAATTAACATTACCAAGTTAGGTCATAATAGTTTACTGAGTCTTTGTAACAGGGGAAATGTTATTTCTACTTTCTGGAATGGGATACTTCCACTTTCTAGAGTTCTGTAAATACTAGTTTGGTTCAAATGTTACTGACTTTTTGTAGAGGTGGATACTGGGTTACTTAATGTACTCATTTGCATTTGAGTACTCAAATGACTCTTTAATTCAACCCTTTCATGTCAGGGTTATATCTCAAGTTAGAGGATATTTCTCATTTGATCATTTTGGCAAAGATTTTTTGATTTCTTATTTCCTTTTGCTTTTAGTGGTAGTGTTTTTTGTAATTCCATTATTAATACTTAATTCTCATTCTTAAGAGTATATTTCTTCCCATTGCCTATACCAAGAACTATAAGGAAGGTCTTTTCTAAAATTTTATTATTTAAGATATTTTTAAAACTTTATTTTTGATGTAGCTTTTTAAACTAGGGAGTTTAAAGTCAATACATTCTTTGATGTTAATGAAACACCAATTTTTCTGAAGGCCATGTAGCCCTAATGAGCAACTTCTTATAAAAGAACATTTAATCAAGGTTTATTTTTAACTTGTTTAAACAGATCTAATAGTTTGTGCTGATTTCATTTCAGTATAATAATTGCTAGCAATCCTATTAGTAAGTCCTAGTACAGGGAAGTTAACACAAATTCCAATCTAATGAGAGTGGTGTTACAGCAAAAACTATGTAGTCCAGGAAAGTTCAATATTATGTTGGAAAGATAGAGGCACCTGGCTATTCTGTCTATAGTTTTGTTTTCATTAATCTATGAGTTCTGAGTTACTAATATTTACATGAACTTATTAGGGTTAGTTAATATAGATTCTTATTACCATCGTGAGGGAGAAAAGTTACTAAAAATAGCACTTACTTTGGGGGGTATCCTCCGAAAATAAATTACATTTACTACCCAAGCACTTTTTGGTATAGATAATTTTCTTATAATAAAGCCTATTGTGTAACTTAGTTATTATTTGTTCCAAGAGCACATATAAAAATCAGTCAGTCTGAGTGTTTTTATTACTTCTCGAGCTTCAGATTGAAGAAAATGAAATGTTACTAGATTATGGAACAGATGAATGATTTAATTGATATAATTAAGTAATGATTTAAGACTAGCAGATTAATGGATAAATAATTTTAGCTGATATTATATAATAGGATAGTTTCTAAAAGAGATAGCAAAATAGTCTGATTAAGAACAAAATGTTTTAAATACCACTAACTTAGTGTTAGAATTTGCTTAAAATAGCATTGTGATACTTTAGACTGTTCTGTGAAAGTGAAGATTTCATTGCATTTAATAATGAAAACAACAAAAGCAAGAAGTAAGACTCTTTGGAAGTGAAAATCTAAGAAGGCAGGAATTTCAGGTCTAGTAATGAAAGTGAATATCTGCCAAGTTCAGGTTATAATCTTTTAAACTTTTTATTACTTAATATGACACAGTGACATTTAAAATATGGAGAAATTGAAGATAAATAATATGGAGTGAATGGCAGAATTGATTTAAAATTTTAAAGCTGTACTAAAAGTATTCTAATGCACTGAAGGACATTTGTAAGTTATACATTGTTTATAGGTTTCTGATTAGAATCCCAAAGAATAATGTATTAGAGCTTGCCTTTCTCATGAGACAGAAAGAATATTGTCTGTAGAAAATAGTGGATAGTAAAATTTAGCCTCTTTTTTTCATGTAAATTATAAATATGCTTTTTGTGAAAGGTCTTTATGCATAGGATTGTGTCAGATATTATTAATTTCAGTCAAAAACTGATATATTTGATATTCTGGAGAATTTCTTTCTACAGATTATCATTTATTGCTCTAAAAAAGTTAAAAGTTAGAGTAATGTCGTGGGAACTGTGATTTTTATACCCTCAATGCAATATAAAGAACAACTATTCATTTAGTTCTAAAATCATAGTATGCTGATAACTTGATAACATAAGTATGTTTTACTACATTTGGTAAAAAAGTGTCTGATTTACAATCTAGTATTTTTCAGAAAAGTAACCCTCACAAAGTGTACATCATAATCAACCAAGGTATTTGATAACAATGTCAGTTTATTGGGTCTCATTCTAGATATACTGAATTTCGCACTCTAGGGGTGGAATTTGAAAACTCATATTTTTAATGAAGTTCCACAGGTGTTTTTATTGCATACAAAAGTTTGAGAACCACTCTTTTAGACAAAGTATAACATCTTATGGGCTACAGAGAAATAATTTTCTTTTAGCAATAAACACTTAGTAGAATAAACAGATGTTTAAGATATTTTTGAGTATATGAAATCTTTGAAGTGATTAGGGAAAATTTTAGCAAGACATTTGTGGCTTTAAATATAAAGTGTATATGTTATATAGATGTCAAATTTAGGGCATCTTTCACTGACATTGTACACTCGAATTATGTCATCTGGCTCAAGGTCCTATTCTATCTCAACTGCAAACAAAATCACACTATTTGTATTAAATGCTTATACACATTGCATTCTGAATACTAAGTTGGGATGTATTTACAAATCTGAAAGAACTGCAATGTTTAATGCACAGGTTGTCATAGAAACTAATTAACTTTTATTTCTATGTCAAGATAAAGTAGTATAATACAGATGAAAATTGTAGCAAAGGAATTATAGTATCAAAACTAAGGGGAAAAAAGCTCCAACACTCAGAAAATATGCAATCAAAATGCATGGTGTCAAATAACTCAGTGGTGGATTGTTCTTAATTTTACAAATTATGTTTAAAATTGTCCAGATAGAGTTCACATTTTCTTTGAGCTGTTTGAGTAATTTAAATGGGATTTGACAAACAATAGAAGTAGTGTAACATCTATCAAACAATGGCAGGAAAGGTTTCCAGCTTAAAGATTATTCCATATTTTATGCTAGCTGCCTTATTTTGTTCTATAATTACCTGTCTTTTTTTTCTCTTGAATTAGAAAAGAAAAAAAAAGTCATTTATATAGCTTACTTTGTTCTCAGGACCATAGTAAGTACAGCACTTTAAAACGTGAATAAACTATAATCATTTTACTTTTTGGAGAGCAAATATTATGTAAATTTTATGTGTATTCCAATCACACTTATTGATTTGTTTGCATCTTAAAAGCAATACGTTCTTCTGAGTTAGGCCAGTGATAGGGGAGAAAAAAAGAAATAGAAAAAGAAAAGCAGTATGTAAGAATAAAGAATGAATTTTCATCACAACTGGCAAATTCCAAATCTTCCCACCTGCACAAAGCTTCTCTCTGACCTAGTCATGAGATAAGTAGACATCCTTTTTGTGACCATACTCATTCCAAAAAGAAAGGATAGAAAATAGGTAATCTATAAGTCATCTTTATTTTGATTATGGCATGTCCTGTTTTATGGAGGATGATGATGAAGTTCTAGCTAATGGTTAAAAATATTAAAATAAAAGAGGTCAAGCCTTATTATAGTCATTAGGGTTTTAGAAGCAATAACAGGGCTTATATTTTTTTTTGAGTTGGAGTCTCACTCGGTCACCCAGACTGGAGTGCAGTGGCCGCTCCCGGCCACCGCAGCCTCTCCTGCTGGGCTCTGGTGATCCTTCCGCCTCAGCCTTCCAAATAACCGGAATTACAGGCATGCGCTACCACACCCGGCTGATTTTTTTTTTTTTTTTTTTTTGATTTATTGTAGAGAGGAGGTCTTGCTGCCCAGGCGGGTCTCGAACCCGCGGGCTGCCAATTCGCTCACCTCAGTCTCCCAAAGGCGCGGGATTACAGGCTGAACCACCGAGCCCGGCTTAATGGGGTTTATATTATTTAAATTATTTTAATAAGGATATACTTAACATTTTAAAATTTCAATTAGATGATAGCCTATAATAATAATGATAATTTCCAGAATTGAGTACATAAAAATAAACTCATTAAAAAAGCTGAACTTTGCCTAGGATGCTAAATCATATTTTATTGTAAAATATTGCTTACCTGCTGCTAAAATATCCTTAATTTTGTTAAAAAATATATTTGTTCTCATCCCGCTGAAACTTATACAGAAGAAAAAGTGTTAAAGGGCTAGGAAAATATTATTTCATCATTCCTGTTCCATTAGAATTCACTTGGGTGGCTGAGAAAATGGTTTATGGATTAGAGAGAGAAGAACAAGCTAAAACATTTCATACCTTCATCTCTGATAAATTCCCCAAACTCATTCTTTGCATCTGAGCCATAAATAACAACCATGCTTTTTGCTAAAAAGAGCTTTTTTCCTACACCAGGTCTTTTGTCTTGGAGATGAATGCTATAATAAATTTGAAGTCTTAGGGGGGGCATTGTTTGAACTATAACATTATGGTTTACAACTGTTGCTTCTATTATGAGACGGATAAAAGCGACTGTGAAGCTTGATCTCTGTCATAGAAATGGATTAATATTTCAGTCTTCAATGTGGGTCAAGTGTATGATTCTCCCCAAAGCAATTCACCATGATTAATTTTTATGATGTGGGCATTCATATTCTCTTTATATTCTTATGTATTTTATCCCCTCACCAAATCACCCCTCGAAATACTATGACTTAGATTTTTCACATAATAGCAGACATACAGGATTTTTAGATTCTTTTAAAAGTTTTAATAAAATCTTATGAAAAGAAGCCTCTAAGATTTTCTTTTACTCAAAAATTATATGAGTAAATTACTTAATAGTAGAAACTTAAATCATTGTATTGACCATAATTAATATTAACCTAGTTTATTGATAAGCAATGTTAAATATTATATTTTAATTGGCAGGTGATATTTTATTTTAATTTGTCAAATATTAAGTAATTAACTATTGGGAAAATGTCTGTCATGGGGGAAAAAATGACAGTTGCATCAAGGTATAGTTTTTTCTTTTTTTTGTATTGTTTTGTTTTGAGTTGGAGTCTCACTCTGTCACCCAGACAGGAGTGCAGTGGCCACCGCTCCCGGCCACCGCAGCCTCGACCCGCTGGGCTCCGGCGATCCTTCCGCCTCAGCCTTCCAAGTAGCCAGAATTACAGGCACGCGCTACCACGCCCAGCTGATTTTTTGATTTATTGTAGAGATGAGGTCTCGCTGCCCAGGCGGGTCTCGAACTCGCGGGCTCAGGCAATCCACTTACCTCAGCCTCCCAAAGGTGCGGGATTACAGGCTGAGCCACCGAGCCCGGCTAGGGTATAGTTTTTAAAGTCAGCTCTACCTTAAGGGAGGAAAGTGCTAACTAGAAAAACAAGACCTCTCAGTTGTCTTTATTACCTTTATCTAGACTATAATTGTTCACGTGTATCTGCAAGATGCTAATGACTACGAAACTTTGGGGAAAAAAAGAACTTTTTTTGGCCTTTAATTGAGAGCTTTTTTTCTTTTCTCAGGAGGAAACTGGCAAATTTTATGTGTAAATAATTTCATGTATTGAATTGTTTCCTTCAGTGCTTTCGTTCCTTACACAGTGAGAAATTTAAGGAACTTCAAGATATTAAATTTCAGTACTTACATTAATAATTTCTGCAAAGTATTTACAAGAGAAAGCAAACGTCTTATTCACATATTTACTTCACAAATTATTGTTGACAGCCTACTGTGTACCGATCACATGTTAGTCATAAATTTAGGGGAGTCATGACTTCCACCTGCAGGAACTCAAACATCTAGTATAGACAAATACATGGTGAGAGGTAGTACAGTCACTGGAATGAGGGAAAATGGAGGTTATATAATGTTTGGAACAACTACATATAATTTAGTTTTGCTAGACAGTAGGTCTCCAACCTGACTGCACCTTAGAAAAACATGGGTTTGCCGGGCTCGGTGGCTCAGGCCGTAATCCCAGCACTTTGGGAGGCCCAGGTGAGAGGATTGCCTGAGCCTGCGCGTTCCAGACCAGCCTGGGCAACATGACGAGACCTCCTCTCTATGGTAAATCAAAAAGTTAGCGGGTCGTGGTAGTGCACGCCTGCAGTTCTGGCTACTTGGAAGGCTGAGGGGAAGGATGCCTGAGCCCAGCAGGATGACGCTGGGGTGACCGTGAGCGTGCCACTGCCCTCTAGCCTGGGTGACAGAGTGAGACTCCAACTTAAAAAAAAAAGGCTGATGCCTAGGTTTCACCCCATATGGACAACATAAGAATCTCAGAGGATTGGGCCATTGCTTTGCAAGACTCTGATGTGGCCATGTGCTCTTTGAGCTATGACTGTTGCCATGCTTTCTGGCTTTGGCCCCGTTCCCCACTTTGGGGAAGCTAATCTTCTCTTTCTCTCCCTCTCACTAATTTACTTTAAATAAACTATATTTCCAAATCAAAAAAAAAAAAATCTCAGAGGATGAATGAAGCCAGGCCATTTGAGGTTTCAAACCTCGCCAAGTAATTTGTAGATTCTGTTGTGCTTCCTGGCTTGAAATCTGCCAGGCTAGGAATGAGAGCCAGAGAGAAGAGGGTAGAAATGGGTATGAGGGTGAGAAGTGAGTAGGGAATTCAGGGGAGATAGTAGAATAATGGTTTTGAGTAAGAGCAATAGAGTTAGATAGAATGTGTTTTTGATCCTGGCTCTGCCATTGTCTTATCTTATGATGGTAGGTATGTTAGTCATTATGGGAACATTACTTGTAAAGCTGGGGTCTTAGCGGTGCATGGTGGCTCACGCCTGTAATTCCAGCACTTTGGGAGGCCGAGGTGAGGGAATTGCTCGAGCCCATGGGTTTGAGAACAGCCTGGGTGACTTGGCGAGACCTCATCTCTACTAGAAAATCAAAAAATTAGCCCAGTGTGGTAGCGTGTGCTTGTAGTTCTGGCTACTTAGGAGGCTGAGGCGGAAGGATAGCCTGAGCCCAGCAGGTCACCGCTGGGATGGCCGTGAGCCTGAGTGTGACACTGCAATGCAGCGTGGGCGACAGAGTGAGACTCCTACTCAAAAACAAACAAACAAAACAAAAAACTGAGGTTCTTCAATCCCAATTTCTAGGTTGCAAGGAAGAGTAAATAAGATAGCCTGAGATAGCATTTCAATGTACCTAGCACATACAATGATGACAGTCATTGTTACTCTTTAAAGATGGTAAAGAGAGAGAAGCAGGAACCAGAAAAAGGGCTCTCATGTATTCTTGAGTTTAGATTTGTATCTTGAAAAAGTAATGACGAAATGTTGAAGATATTTAAGACAGCACAATGCATAACCCATTTTGCATAGCATATGTAAAATCCTAGTATCTCGGTGTGGTACAAATTGGAAAGTGTTGTATAAATGGAGGTAAGGAGGCCAGTTAGAAGACTATTTTAGCAGTCCCCGTTGAAAATAAAAGGGCTTTTACTGAGACAGTGAACACAGGAACTGAGAGGAGGAAATGGATGTTGACAGGTCCTTAAGGGGTAGAACCAGTTGAATTTGGTCACAGATTAGATGTTTGTTGGTGGGAAGGGATAGAACAAACAGGTGAAGTCATGAATTAGTGTTTTCCAAATGCCTGGTTTGTGTGGCTTGATGGATGGTACTGCAGCAAGGGAATACAAAGTAGGAACAGAGTGGTGTAAAAGATGAGACATTCGTGGAAGTGTTGCGTTAGTTATACCTGTAGAACAGCCAGGTGTTGCTAACCAGCGTTAGTTGACTATGTTGTCATTTTATTACCCCACTTGAAGACTGGAACTTGGAATGAGTGGGTGTGATCATCCTGGTATGATTAGAGAGAGAGGGAAGAGCTAAGAATGAAAACTTGAGTAATATTTATTTTTAGAAAATACAGGAGAGGAGTCTAGGAAGAAAATAAAAAGATATGGTTAAAGATGTAAAAAGACATTTACACTGTTGTTGCTAAAATCAAAAGAACAATCATATATTTGAAGATGTAAACAATTGTCAAGATGCCTAAGAAATTAGTTTGCAGAAGTGTTACTCTAAGGGAGATGGAATAATTGAATATTTACTGTATTGGCATATCTTCAGGCTCTAAAAGTAAAAAAGTAAAATGAGAGCATTCAGGCATTATGAATTTGTTTATTGAGCAACTACTATGAGCACTGCAGTAGACCAGGCAATGATTAGATGTGTGGAGTAAAAACCTATCAGACTAGTGAACAGCATCCTGAGGCAAACAACATTCCAAAACTAGATATCTGCCTCTACTTATTTTTAGTATGGAAATTTTGTGGGCTGTTGATGTTTGCTTTTCTTTGTGACTTTACTGAACATGTAATTATTTCAATTATAACATTTATAATTTTATATAATTAAATATATTGTAATTCTTTTTAAATTATCTTATTTTTTTAAAGTTGGGAGTCTTAGCCAGGCTCGGTGGCTCAGCCTGTAATCCCGCGCCTTTGGGAGACTGAGGTGAGTGGACTGCCTGAGCCTGTGGGTTCGAGACCCGCCTGGGCAGCGAGACCTCATCTCTACAATAAATCAAAAAATCAGCCGGGCGTGGTAGCACATGCCTGTAATTCTGGCTACTCGGAAGGCTGAGGCAGAAGGATCGCTGGAGCCCAGCGGGTTGAGGCTGCGGTGGCCGGGAGCGGCCACTGCACTCCAGTTTGGGCGACAGAGTGAGACTCCAACTCAAAAAAAAAAAACAAAACAATAAAGTTGGGGTCTTACTCTGTTCCCCAAGTTGGAGTGCAGTGACTATTCACCAGCATTTTCATAGCACACTGCAGCCTTGAACTCGTAGCCTGAAGCACTTCTACTGTCTCAGCTTCCTGAGTAGCACTGCTGTGCCCCGCTGAATGTGTTGTAATTTTTTGAGAATGATGCGGGTATGTGTGTGAAAATATTCTGATCTGTATAATTAATATAGCATAATATAGTGTCAGAGACCTTAAATGCTATGGTAATAATAAAATTGCTTAAAAATTAAGTGCAAATAAAGGCAACTAATTATTAATATTATTATTTATAGTGGTAAAGATATTCCTACTTAAATCACCCTAAACACTGGCATTTGTGCTACTGCCAGTCATCTTTATATCCTGGTGGCTAAGATTGTTGTGCACAAAGTAGGCATTCAAGAAATGTTAAAGATATGGATGAAGGAATAAATATGTCACAATGTGGCAACAGAGGGCATTTTCTCCTGAAAGTTATTAAAGATTTTTTTGTATATCAGGTCCAACAGTTGCTCTAAATTTGACGTGTTAACTATTTTGGCCAATGTTTTCTGCTGAGCATATGGCTCTATAAATGACCTTCCTGTCACTTTTATTTTGATGATTAATTAAAAGATTTACTAATTGCAAATTTAATCTTCTGTGTAAAGGGAAATAAAGGAAAGAATGCAGAGTCTCAAATTAAAATTGGAAAGCCAGGTGCAGTTGTGTGAACCTATGTAGTCTCAGCTACTTGGGAGGCTGGGATGGGAAGATCACTTGAGAAAAGGAGTTTGAGTCCAACCTGGGCAACATAGTGAGATCCTATCACTAAAAAAATGAAAGGATAATGGAGATGGAATAATTGAATATTTAATAGGAGGTCTGCATAATGTCAGGTACTGAAACTGTGTTAACCAAGCAGGTTGGCATGCAACCTGATCTCTTAGATTTTCCATTATCATAGTGTTTCAGCATTTGTGATCTGAAGCAGCACTTGGAAATGACCTATAATAACTGTTATATTTTATAAACAAGAATGAGAGGTAGTATGGTAATTTTTTTTTTTTTTGAGTTGAGTCTCACTTTGTCACCCAGACTGGAGTGCAGTGGCCACTCCCGGCCACCGTAGCCTCCACCTGCTGGTCTCCGGCGATCCTTCTGCCTCCGCCTTCCAAGTAGCTGGAACTACAGGCGCGCACTACCACGCCTGGCTAATTTTTGATTTATTGTAGAGATGAGGTCTTGCCAAGTTGCCCAGGCGAGTCTCGAACCCGCGGGCTCAGGCAATCCACTCACTTCAGCCTCCCAAAGCGTGGGATTACAGGCTGAGCCACTGAGCCTGGCTAATTTTTTTTTTCAAATGTATCATGCTCTTTATTCTCTAGAGATTTTCTTTTACATTGTTAATTATTTTTATTTTTTATCTTACTTTAAAGATGTGGAGTACAATTCAGGGTTATGTATACAAATGTTCATTATGCAGGTACTTTTGTGGATGAGGTGTGCCCCTCCCTCCCCTGGCCATTTCCCTCAACTGCCAATCCCACCCTCCCTCCCCTGGCAGTTTCCCACTACTGCCAATCCCTTTATTAGAGTATTATAATAATTGTTCAAGGTCTGCTTATGAGTGAGAACATATGGTACTCGTTCTTTGTTTCTGTGATAGATCACTGAGTATGATAGACTCTAAATCCATCCAAGTTGTTGTGAAGTTCATATGTTTGTCCTTTTTTTATGGTTGCATAATATTCCATTGTGTATATGTATCACTTTTTAAAAATCCAGCCCAGCTTTGATGGGCAGCATGGTTGGTTTCATGTTTTTGCTCTTGTGAATAGAGCTGCAACAAACATACGTGTTCAGGTATCTTTTTGGTAGAATGACTTGAGATCCTCTAGGTATATTCCCAATAGGGGTATTGCTGGGTCATATGGAAGGTCAATTTCTAGTTCTTTCAGAGATCTCCACACTGTCTTCCAAAAAGGTTGCACTAGTTTGCATTCCCACCAGCAGTGTAGAAGTGTTTCTTTTTCTCTGAATCCTCACCAGCATCTGTTGTTGTTTGTTTGTTTTATTAATGATGGTCATTCTTACTGAGGTTAGGTAGTATCTCAATTTGGTTTTGATTTGCAGTTCTCTGATGGTTAGTGAGGCTGAACACTTTTTTATTAAAAAATGTTGTAAAACTTGGGCTCTGTAACACAACTGCCTGGATTTCAAACTTGAATTTGACATAAGTCTGGATTTATTACTTAACTGTTCTGTGCCATGGTTTTATAATATGGAAAATGAATATAATAATATAATTCTTAATAAAGCAGTCATAATTATTGAAAGAGTCAATATATGTAAGATGCTTCAAACAAAACTGGCAATTAAATAGAGTGGTATATAAGTGTGAATGTTTATGATAAAGTCATAATGGGGATTATCTCCATATATGGCAGTGTTTAAACTTGTCTTTCTATATCTGTGCTGTGAGTATGGTTTTATATGCCAACGAAGAAGCCATCTATGTTTGTTTGCACTTTTAAATGACTTGCAATGATTGAGAAAATTTACATTATTAATTTGGTCTGATAATAACAATATGGAATTTCAGATGCAAATTTTCAAGATATACCTACCTCATAGACGCACACATCCAAATCATGTTCTGTTACATCATATGAATCATTTTCTTCATAGCGCTCACTCTTATCTGACGTTTTCTTTCACATATGTTTGCTCAGTTGCTTAGCTGTAGAGTAAACTCAGGATAGCAGGAACTTTTCTTCTCACACCTGATTGCAGAAGGCCCAGAAGAGGGCCTAGGACACTACAAGCCCTTGGTAAAATGTGTTGGGTGAATAACTGTGTTATCATGGATTGTGATCCAGTGATGTCTGGTTGACATGGGAGAATAAGTTGATTTGAACAGTATTGAACTGTTAATACATTTGTAGATAATACTTAATTCAAGTTCTACATACTTTGGGCTAGTTATTTTACCTCCCTGAGTCTCACTTTCCTAGTTTGTATAATTAATACAATTAACATAGCAGTACAGACTTTTAAGGTATAGAAAGGAAGAAGTGAGTTAATAATTAAGTGACATAGCAGGCACCTAATTATCAGTATTATTATCAGTCATGGTATAGTAACATTCTTATTTAAATCATCCATATTTTAGATATTAGTGAAGTTAATAGCACTGAAAATAGGTGCAGTTTTATCTTGACAATATTCTCAAGATTTCCTTCTTCTGATTTTAATAATAAAAAAATATAAACACCATGAAATAGTTTAGGTATTTGCTGCTCAAAGTGTGGCCCTGGGACCAACAGCAGCACCATCACCAGTAACTTTTTAAAAAATGTAGCATCCCACACCCTGCTCCAGACCTTCTGAATCAGAACCTGCCCTTAACAAGCTCTCTCCTCACCCAGATGACTTGTGTGCACATTAATGTTTGCAAAGTGAGTTGCAGGCCCAGGCTGGAGTGCAGTGGCACGCTCACGGCCATTGCTCCTCCAGCTGCTGGGCTCAGACGATCCTTCCACTTCAGTCCTCCAAGTAACTGGAACTACAGGCGCGCTACATTTTATTTTTTGATTTATTGTAGAGACGAGGTCTCACCAAGTTACCCAGGCTGGTCTCGAAACCCTGAGCTCAGGCAGTTCTCTCACCTCGGCCTCCTAAAGTGCTGGGATTGTAGGCTTGAGCCACCGCGCCTGGCATATGTGATCGTTTTAAAGGAGGAATAAATATTTAAGAATCACAGAGGAAAGAAAAACATGCACATATTCTATACTAAGGCAAGACAGTTCATCCAACTTCCTATGAAACAGTAACTATAGGGTATGTCAATACAGCGTTGCTAAATTGAGAGGAAAAGAGAGGGCATTGATAGTTGCCATTTGCCTATAGGAGATTTGTGCCTTATTGCATTAGATGGGATCCTTTTTGAGTAAGTGCTTAGAAGTACAGGCAAAATCGTGCTGTTATACACATTGCACCCTCTGTCCTATAGAGTGAATGACAAAAGTGTGAAAATATAATGACTATTACTAGAATATTTAATACGGATAAAATAATAATTTAAGAAAAACGATTCCCCAAGGGATGAAAGATTAGGATTAAAATGAGAGTTAGAAAAGCATAGAGGTAATTCAACATTTGATTAAGGACTTAATCTACTTATCTTTATTCAATTCAAGCCTTTTTCAAATTATTAAGATTTGGTGAAATGAGAGTTCTTTTTTTTAGATGTTCTTGCCCCAGAGTATAAAAGTAGAAGATAAAGGATAAAAGAATATACAAGATGAAGGATTTAAGATAACATTGATTTAGAGACAATGGATTATGAAAATGATCACTTTATATTCTGTAAATTTACTGAATTTGAAGTGCCATATCAAAATTCTCTGATATTTATGAAAAAAGAAAAGTTGTAGTTGGATGTGCCCAGTGTGTGATGGTGTGTATCGTCTAATGAAGATGATCCCATGAAGAGACGGGAGTAAAAAACTAAGAAATAAGTGGAGAAGTAAAAAAGACAAATAGAATTGTGGTAATTGAATTGTATTTGGAAAGATATATTGGTCAATGGCACTGGGGAAAAAAAAAACCCTCGAAACTGCAACACCCTTGAGTTCATAAATATGCCAGTATCCATTTTTTCATTATTAGGAGACAAGGCTGTGTCCTTTCCTTTGATGACGGTAACGAGTTCTATGACATTGCCACTTTGAGTTCTTGCTTCATTAGATTGGGTGACTGTTTATTTGAAATTGTAATGAAATATTTACTTTATAGAGCTATAAGGATTAACTGTGATAATTGAGTGAGGCTGATCTGGAGCTTTCAGTGTAATAGGTCCCCCTTGTTTGAATACAGAGCGCAGTGAGAATGAACGAGCAAGTGAGTGTGTTTCTGCCTGTCACTTTCTTTCTACATGTTGCTTTTTCTTCTGGAGATAAGTGGGCCTAATGCTGAACAAATACTGGAAATCAGAAGCCACTGAGAATCATTCGCCTCTCGCTTTCCCATGGCAGCATGATAGACGCTCAATCAAAGAACCCCCTCCTCTGAGCAAAGCAACAATTTTGTCACCACGAGCAAATCCAATTGAAAAGTCCCTTGGACTGAGAGGAGAACTCCAGTTGTCAGAATCAGCAAACAGAATGAAAAGAACTAAGAGGAGTAAATTGGCACCTGGGGCCGCCATGGTAGCCTGTGATAGGCTGTGGCATTGTGTTGCGGAGACATTCAGCCATTTTCAGATATAATGGGAGAAATTAATGCAAATGAGTCAATGGAATGAAATGCATTTTAATGCAGATTTGAGGGACTATCCCGAACTGCTTGATAACAAGTCGCTTTAAGAAAAGGCTTACATTGTGAGGACTCATTTTTTCCCCATTTCTTCTCACTAGTGCCTCATAAGGGCCCTTTGTTCTCTAAGTAAACTCTTTCTAAACTATTGACATTGCTCATTTATGTGAATTTCAGATTTTTTTTTCTCCCTGACAAAGTAGCCTTGGGTGATCTGGGAAAACGTTAATTGCAAGAGGACAAGGAAACTGGCTGAAACAAGAAATGCAATCATTAAGTGTAATGTTGCAGTTGTCCATGCCTCATTATAACATGCATACAAGGCAATAAAATGCATGTTTCACAAACAAATCTTTTGACAACTATAGTTCAAGAGCCTCCAGCTGTCCTGCTTTTTTACATCTATTTCTCTCGGTTTAGTAATCATTATTGAAGCTAAACTTTGGATTCCCAGAACAGACCTTCATGTTATGCAAGAATCATGAAGATTTTAGAGAGTAGAAACTTTGTTTTAAAATTTTAAAATATTAGCTTTCCCAAGTTAGCCAGAATTTCTCACTAATGTTTTGTTTTGAAAATGACAATAATAGTGAGGAGGAAAAAAAGAAGTATCTCAATCCTAATAATAATACTCTTTTACAAACCAATATTTAAAATATTTAGCTCCCTTAGGTGTCTTTCCATGAGGAAAAAGCACGAGCTAAAAAATAAGGGCTTCATCTTCCACATTTAAGTTCATTATGGTTTCACTGGACTATAAATGTGTATCATTTTTAAAGGGACAAAAATAGTTAATCAGATGAAAAGGTCATCAAGTCTAAGTGCAGCTTGAAACTGGTGAACTGTCAGACTCACAAGTAAAGCAGCCAGAAAGGGGGGGAAAAAAGGTAACAGATTCAGCATTGTCCAAAAGTTCCAGACCAGTGATTAATGTGTAAGATAATGGACTTGGGAAATGAGTAAACACTCCCCATGCTCCCTGCTTTGTGCTTGAACGACTTGATGACAAGGGCAGAGCAAGGTGAGAATTTAAACAGGACCACAGGAAAAAAAAAAGACAAAGACGAGCAACAACATAATGCCAGGGAGGGGGAGTTGACTGGTTTGCATTCTTAGAAGGTACATAATAACTTTCTTCAAAGCAGGCATTAGCAGTGTACTCATTTAAACTTCAACACGACTCTGAGTTCCTGGTAGAAATTTTATGTCACTCAGTCATCTTTTAATTTAGCAGATATTTATTTGTACTTGTTTTCATTTATTTGTTGTTAATGTCCTTGGGTCCATTAAGAATTCAGAGATATATTCATGTTCAGGTGTATAGTCCTCAGGGAGAAAGGACACTGGATTTTGGTTAAATGGTATATTTCATGGTATTTCAGGCGATTACTTAAATAATCATATAGGCACAGTTTGTGGGCATTCCTCTAAAAAAATATTTCAGGATCTGGATGTTCTTCTAGTCACTGTACTGTGTTTCTTAGCAGTCTGTCAGCACTTGACCTTGCACTTTCTAGATAGCATTGACGACCTTTTATTTGTATATAACGTTTATTTACATTGAAGAAAATGTACTGTTTCCAGGTTCTCATTCCCTGTGTTTCTTTAGTTACCTTAGAGATGTTTTTCACACATCTCTTTTTATAGAATCCTTAGCTTAAAAATATTAATTTTGTCAGTCCTTTCCATGAAAAAATATCTCTGCTTCTGTCAATCTATTTTAAATACACATCACACTGGATATACATTTAGTATTTATCAGTCTCTAAAGAAAAACCCGGCAGTTTCTCTGGACGAATCTTACCACCTTAAGCAGTGTTTAAGGAACTCTGAGCACTCACCACAAAGGGACAGCCTGGTCACAGCCCTGAATCTCTCTCTGCACTAATCTCAGGTGATTATGTCTTTGGTGGTCAATTTAAAAATATTTGAAATCCTCATATTGGTTCTGAATTCTGAACACAGTATTCATGTTTCTTTTATTCATAGAGAGACGTTTATACTTCTGTTTCTATGTATTTTGTAAAAATCTTTAATTTAGAAAACTAGGATTGCATCTTCCTGAATCCACTTCAATGATTAAACCCCGAAATGCATGATGATGCAGAAATGCCATTGTGATTACCAATAACTGATTTACTACTTTCAAAGTACCTTTAAAAATCCTTTTGACATTTCTTTTATTGTGTGTGTGTGTTGGAGTCTCACTCTGTTGCCCAGGCTGGAGTGCAGTGTCACGCTCACGGACACCACAGTCTCTGCCTGCTGGGCTCAGGTGATCCTTGCGCCTCAGCCTTCCAAGTAGCTGCAAGTATAGCCACCACGTCTGGCTAATTTTTATTTTAAAAAAATTTTTTTTTTATTGTAGAGATGAGGTCTCACCAAGTAGCCTAGGCTGGTCTTGAACCCCTGGACTCAGGCAATCCTCTCGCCTTGGCTTCCCAAAGTGTTGGAATTGAAGGTTTGAGCCACTGTGCTCGGCTCCTTTTGGCTTTTCAGCAATAGTTGTGTGAGATTGCTGTTGTTACACCCATTTCAGTGATTAGGAAAAACAGTCCCTACAGAGGTTATATAATTTGTTTAGGTTAGACAGCAAGAACTCTACAGAGCCAAGACTTCACCACTGGTCCATTTATTTTACTAAAACCCAAAGTAAATGCTTTAAAATATCAAATTATTTTCTCATATTGCTCTTGCTCTAGTGCTTATGGCATTTAGGGCATTAAAACAGTTTTTCTTAATTTTTCTTTTGATCCTGAGTCTTGAATTACTATGTATTGATTTAAGTGATATTTTAACATTTAATTGAATGCATGTTTATTATGAGTTACTGAGGCATAATATTAATTATTCAAGCTAAATAAACTATTTTTGCTTTATGTCAATAACAGGCCCTTTCAAAAATCTTCAAACGTGTGTTACATTTTTGCTGGAACTTTTAATACATATTTCATGTTTTATGCATTGAATTTTACTTAACAAAAAATCAAACAGTGGCAGTATATGAGTTTTTTGTTACAAATGTGTTATGTGAGCTGTTGTTTCTCCTGATCCTTTAAATTCGCTGTTATTCTCACAAGTGAAAAGCAGCCATGCAAGCATATATCCCAATTTGAAATTTCTATGATAATCAGATATTCAGCTCTTCTTGAGTTAAAGCAAACTTTTAAAATATGCTCTGGGAGTTATGATTGTTTCCTTTAGAAAATTCATCGTGGATTTCAGATCTTGCTATTAAATGTACTATGCTTCTAAGTTCTTAATTTGTATTTTTACCATATTGACATATTTTTGTATTATAATTATCTCTTTTCATATCAGTTTTCCTCATTAGATGGCTAGTTCATCCAATTAGAGGGATCTTGCCCTATCTTGATATTTATGCCTTTGATTGCAAATACAGTGCCCAGGATATAGTTGCCATCCAACATTGTCTTTTAAAACAAAATGTTTTTTAAAAATTGTTCTTAAAACTAGTCCTAAACTATAATCTATGTTCTTTTAATAGTTTGAGAAAGTTGAAATACACATTTTAAAAATGATAAAGGATAAGCATAGATATTCGGCTTTCTGAACCCTAAATTTTTAAGAAATAAAAATGAATTTCCGAGTAAATGGGCTTCAAGTATACCATTAAATAGCTTATGTTTAGACGTTTTAGTTTTTGAATTTAGAGGAACTTTTCTAGCCATTACTTTAATATTTAGCTTTTTTTTGTTGTTGTTGATATTTTTGCCCAATATTGTCTCAACTAACAAACTAGTGGTCTATATAGTGAATATGTCATTTCATTATTTTAGTATAGTATGTTTAAAAATAAGGGTTTGCAATTGTTTCTTTCTAATGCTATGACTAAAATAAATACTTTTGAAATTCATGTGAAAGGAAGGTAGGCAATGGACAGACCCGATTTAGTCTGTACAAAATATACAAGTCTGTCTCTATTCTTGAACCTTAATTTGTGGAAAGTAATATCTCATATTTTTAAAGATGTGTATAGAAATTGATGGTTCCATTATTTCCTTTAATCTACCTGATTGAAAGTTAGAATACAGATTTCAGACTGGATTGTACTCCTTAGGCTCCTGGAACTCCCTGAATCTGAGTGGTGCCCTTTACAAAATAGACCTAATTTAGAGACTTCCCAGCTCCACCACTAACACTGGGATCTTGGCAAGCGATTGGTGAAACTCGGTTTTCTTGACTCAAAAAAATCGAGAGTCAAGATTTATTGCTAGCTTTGGTCAGAGTAATAAAATTACTACCGGTTTGGTCTGGCCCACTGATGTAGCAATTTAAGCTTGAAGAAGAGAATGCCTGTGAAAATAACCTTTCATCACCATCTCATCAGGGTCCATGTGTAAGAATCTACATATATAGCAACTTTACTGTCAGAATATCTTTGTTTCCTCAACTCATGTGTGCTATGCTACTAAGTATCTAGAAAATAAACAGATTGGTCTTGTTATGCCATATTTGATTGGGATCTGCTATAAAAATAACTTAAAGCTAGGTGAGCGAGATATTAGTTATAACTCTATTGAACACTGTTGTTCAATATTAGCCAAGTGGAGTGTTTCCAGGCACCATCTTAGTATGTATAATTACCCTGAAGATGATAAAATAAAACTCATAGACAAAGTTAATCATTTTTCTTGTTAATTTTCAAAGAGAAGATGAAGAGATAAAGTATTTGATGATTATGTTTCCCCTAATCTTTTTCTGGATAACAGCAGAATGATAATAAAAGTGATATGAGCAAAGGAAAAAAGGACATCTAATGATTGGTATCCTACTTCTTATCATTGTACTTCTCATGCAATGCAGTAAATTGCCAGATAGTGGCATTTTTCACGTTTTGCAGAGTTTTGATGTGCTATATATTTGTGACTTCTTTTTCTGGTCATGTGCAAAAGATATAATTTGCCCTATATTTGTCTTTAATTGAATTTTTTGAGAATTTCATGAAATACTTTAGGAAATATGAGACACCCTGGGGTATTACAAAATCTGGACTGGAAAGCACTGGCCCAGAGAATGGTTACTAAATTCTGACAGCTGTTGGGTCAATGGGCTAAGCCATTTAACCTCCATAAACCTCATTTTCCTCATCTGTAAAACAAAACTCTTAGTGCTGACCTACTTCATAGCTCAAGTTGGCAGCAGCTAGGAAAATATTGGGAGTGATCATCCCCCTTTAAAGTATTAACTCCCACATCTCCTAAGGACTCCACAATACTTAGTGCAGACACCTGATTTTGTAGCGTGGAAGCGGGTAAGTGGGGTAAATTATTATTTGCAGTTGGACAGGAGCCAGAAGCCAATCTCAGATTTTTGGAGATGTTAATGGAGGGTCTCCATGTCAAGAGCCATAGGTGGTGCCAGAAGGGAAATGGGCATGATCAGAAAGGAAGCACTAATCAGGTGAGCTGGCAGGGAATTCCTCTATTTTAAAAGCACTGATAGGCAGTTTTGAACTTTGCTTCAGGAAATAAATATTTATTTTGCTGAAACACAATATGAATGAAGAGAAGATGGAGAAAAATAAAATACCCTAGTGGCTGATGTATAGAGTACATTAAAAAAGATAATCACAAGCCAAATTAAGTCAGAATTAGGCTGCTTCTGTATTTAGTATGTTATTTTGATTTCTCTTTGCAATTGTAGCCGGAACCAATTAGAATATTTTGAAACAATAAAACATTTAGCCATTTATACCTTGACTATGACACAGAAATTACTTTATGTTACTTTGTTTGATTTGTACACATAGCAACTAATATTTTTTGTATAGTAGGTAAGAGCTCATGGCAGCTGTAGGGGTAGCTGATCACAGTTGGTTTTAAAAAGGAAATATGGAATACTCCAAAAAAGAATAAACCATTGCAGATAATTGAGAATTGATTATATTTCACACACTCAAAATGTAGAAAGTTCTAAAGCTGTCTTCCACTTGCAAAGTGAGTTAGCTAGACTGGTAGTAAAATACTGAGTGCAATTGTCTTCAATACTGTGACTGGAACAGTGTCGGCAATCTATGAATGTTTGTGCTTCTCAGACTTTGGATATACTGACTTTGTTATTTATATATCTAGATAAAATGATAAATGAAAAGGACATTTAAAACACTTACATACTTATTGCTTTAAGCTATTCCATCTTCAAGCAGATGTTGAAATAAGGATTAACCTTTTTTTGCATGTGGTGGTGCATGAACCTTTTAAAGAATCTATGAATTATTGCTTTGGTTCAGCATGAGTGCAGTAAGAAGAAATGTACCTCATCTGTAATACACTGTGTAGACTAATATCAGCTCCTTTTTTCTTATATTGCAGCGAGATATTGATCTGGTAAAATGGTACCATATTGGAGCTGTCTGTTGTGGTATTCATCATGCTGTCACATCCCTAGTGCCTTGAAGTTATTGGAAAGTGGAATTGAGAGAGTTCTGTCATTTGGTGTGGCAATCCATTCACTGGACAGTCACTACAATATTTGCAGTGGTTCGCTTATTTTTCTAGCTGGGATAGCTTCACCTTCCGTAATAGGAGGACCTTTCTATTATCCCATGCATAGTGGTATTAACAGAGCAGATTTGTTAGGTTAGGTTTAGCTCCTCTCTAGCTTGCTTTCTTTGTGTTTCATTGTTCTTTTCTAGTCACTGCTCACACCTGCTGCCTGTCCTGATGCTGATGCATTGGGCTCATTCCTGTGGGACTAGTATATCTGAGCTGTGGCTTCAAGCCCCTTATGCCTTTATCTGATGGTGGTAAGAAGGTAAAAGATAAACTTTTATATGTAGAAAGCTTTTAGTTTCTTCCCACACTAAAATATCAGTTAATGTTAAAAGAGCTTTCAAAAATATAAAAAGATACTGTCAGTCTTCAATGACTAGATTAAGCAGTTTGAATGAATTATTTTTGTTTTGGATTCTTGCTGACAATCTGATGATTTTAACAGAATGTCATGTTTCCTAAAGAGAAAAGCAGGAGAGAATGATTTTGTTTTGAGAAATAATTATTATCTACTAAAGAATATTAAATAAAAAATATAAAGTGTTGCTCATTTTTAGGAAGATGAGTTCCTGAAATACCTAAAATTTCAGCTGTAGCTAAGTAACTGAGAGAGAGACAGAGAGAGAGAGAGAGAGAGAGAGAGAGAGAGAGAATTTCCTAGTTTGTAGGAGTTTAAATGCAATTTTAAAAGTTGAGTAATGCAAAAGTAGGTGACTCTTTTGTTAGACACTAATGCAAAAATTATGGCTACTGGAAACTGAGACCATGGTACTTCGGAGAAAGTATATTTTTGAAATTGGCAGTTGAATAGAACTAAATATGCAAATATATTATGTATTTAACATATGATTGTGCACTATTGTTAATACACATTCACAGCATGCACTATAATGGCTCAAAAGGAGCTTTCAGAGCATTTATATTGAGTTATCCATATGTTTTCTATGCTAATCTTAAAAATGTCCACTTATCTGATATTGCTTCAGGAGAATTAAAACCTTTGAGAACTTCAGTGACTTGTCTGTTCTTTCCCCAGACAGTATTTTTATCTGTATCACACTTTTTTATAAAGGAAATGTTAAGTGAATCACAGAAACAAGAATGAGAATTTTTAACAATTCTCAGTCAACACTGCTGTAAGTTTGGTGATGATACTTGTAGAACTCATGTATAAAGGTTTTAAATAAATCATAAAACAGTAACAAATGGTGATCACAATGGCTGTTTAAGTTTTGTATAGAAATTTTAAGTTTTCATTTATGCGCCATATTGGTTTAGTTTACCTTATTGCTTAATATGAGATAAAGTATATTTTTATGACAGGTGAGAAACCATGCAATCTAATATTTAGTTAACTTACAATTTTTCTATTCTAAAATTGTTAGCTTTTGCCCTTTTACTTTCATATTTGCTGTAATAGTGGTTCCATATTTTTGAGAACAAATATATACTTTCAGATAGTTTACACATACTATACCTTACATCATCAGGACACGCTAGAGGTGAAGGTTTATTTCAAGTGAGTATAAGTTCTAATTGTTGTAATGTAATTTCTGTATCCTTTTAGGAATTTAGATCAACAAGATTTTCAATTATTAGAAAAAGCAGAATAGTAATGTTTTTGCAAAGCCATTATTATGCTATTGGTATTCACTAGAATGGACAGAAATAGAACATCACTGCCCCCTGTAAACAGTTTCAATTTGATCTGTGTACATGATAAAAATCTTGGCTTCTCAATGCATTTAGATGCTGTCATAGCTGTTGTTGCCAAATAAGAATGCAGTGTGATGTTATTATAGTAAACAGCACTTAAGCACAGCTGGCAGAATTGATCAGGGCCACATTAGAGTGAACTTCAACAGATGACTGACGCAGCAGAAACAATAACTGAATATGCAAACAGTTCTTGCAGTGAATGCTCTGGGGATCAGGCACCATTATTTTTGACTTTGAACAGGGAAAAGGGGCAGATTTGTAACCTCCTTCCATACAGAAGGGTTCTGGGTATTATGTAAACATCTGACTGCCATTTATAATGGTGGTTAGTTACAATGCAAAACTGAAGCCTCCCCTGACTATTTACATTCCATTAATTATTAAAGGGGAAAAACATAAACATCAGATAACTTTGTTTAATGTTTCACATAGCATTTTTTTTTTAAGCTGTCTTTTCTCAATTAATGTTAGTCATCAAGAATTTCTGGTTTAACTTGGACAGCGATGTGAGTGTTTCACTGATGGCTCCCACTCCTTCCCCTAATTATTACAAGAGCTAATTATGTGAATACATATTGCTGTTTTCTTATCGTAATGATTGAATCATTAAAAGTAAATAATGTAGAAATATAAGATACATTTATTCTTGATATTTCTTTTATTCTTGGTTTAAGGTTAATTTAAATTTTGCTAATTACTAAAAATATAAAAAAGCCATGAAATAGTAGGGAGAACAATTAAATTAAACAGTACTTTCATTTCCTACGTTAGCATTTATTTACTGAATTATAAATAAATAACTTGAACTTTAAAGTAATATTAAACAATTATTTTTATAATGTACTCCAGTTAGGACACATGTTAAATGAGATAGTACATTGCATTACTACTAAAAGATCGATTTAAGCCGGGCTTGGTGGCTCAGCCCGTAATCCCGCGCCTTGGGAGGCTGAGGTGAGTGGATTGCCTGTGCCCGCGGGTTCGAGACCTGCCTGGGCAACTTGGTGAGACCTCATCTCTACAATAAATCAAAAAATTAGCTGGGCGTGGTAGCGCGCGCCTGTAGTTCCAGCTACTTGGAAGGCTGAGGCGGAAGGATCGCAGGAGCCCAGCAGGTCGAGGCTGCGGTGGCTGGGAGCGGCCACTGCACTCCAGTCTGGGCGACTGAGTGAGACTCCAACTCAAAGAAAAAAAAAGATCGATTTACTTGAAATGCTAGTCTTTCCCATTCTTTTTGTTAGATCATTAGTTCCTCTTTTATTCATTCATTTATACACACATTTATTCCTTTAACACACTGGAATGTGACACTTTTACAGCAATGTAAGGAACAGTTCCTTAACCCAAGGATTAGGAAGACAATAAAAAAATAATAATTATTGCCTCGGTAGGGGAAGTGGTTTTATTGGCATGTCAAGACAGGGTATTCCAAGAAAGCCAGGTGGAGAAGGGTGTTCTGGGCACAGGAAGATCAAGAGAGAAAGCAAGATGCAAGAGTGAATGTGACAGAAATTGTGAATTCCACGATACTTATGCCCAGCGAAGAGGCTGGCACACAGTAGGGGCTTCCATAAATAGTTGCTGGGAAGCACGGAGCTTTGAGATAAGAAAGGGTGTTTATTTTTATCTTCAACTTGGCTATTTTCACCCTTTCTTACATTATTCTTCTCCAGTCTTCAGCTCTCCACTTCTTTAGCTCTTATCTCTCACTCTCATGGTATTTGTGTTCAAAATGGAGACAATACTGCCTGTTGTGTTGAGTTGTTGTAAGACTTGGAGATGGAGTTTCTGAAACTTCTGGTGCCTAGTTGAGTTCAGAGAATGGGATAATGACCAACACTGGTTTGCCAGGTGTTGCCCCTTTCAACAGAATGTACATTTCTTCAGTGCATCATGTTTTAAACGAGTAACGATTACTTAATTATGACTTATGGTTAATTCTTGGAATGTTCTCATCTGAAAGAACATTGCATGAGGTAAATTTGTCAAAATATTAGCGGTTATAATAAATAAAAATTCTTTAAATTATTGAGTGCTTACTACATGCCAGGTTCTGTGGTAAGTTCTGGAATTTGCAGAAAATTACCCATTATTCATTTGGTGTATTCACACAACTTTTATCTGATATGTTCAACTTAACAAATTCCCCTCAAAAATCGAATGTGTTCTCAAACTAGACCTTAAATAGAAATTAGTCATTGAAATTTTTTGGTAAATTAAAATCTCCATAATTTACACAATATTTGAGCATTTGGATTTTGGATTAGTGAACATAAAAAGTAGAAAATATTGAAAATCATTAGTCATTCTAGTTTTTCTGTGCATTTTTTATATTTCAAGTAAAATAGAGAAAAAATAGTACAATTTTGTGATGCTATGAAAAATTAAAAGTCCTGTATGTTTTTTTTAAATCCCTGCATTATTATCTGAGCTAATAAAAAGGCACTGCTCTTCGAAAACATAAAAAAATCTCCTTCCAGTCAGTTCATACAGGACAGAAGCATCAAGGCTCTGGGAGGGAGGGTTGCTGTGGTAGTGGATGGAGAGGAGGCCACTGACTTCCTCAATTGAGCCCCATAGCAAAGGATGTTAAACGGATGACTGGGAAAGTGAACACCAGGAATAGCACTCCCCTAAATAGATTTTCCTATTTAAAAATGAAGAACTGGGCTGAGCTTCTTATTTTCCATCTGCAAAATGATCTCAAAGTGCCTTTTTCATCTCTAAAATCTCTCCAGCTGCTCACTGTGATCGACATTTGGCCTTAGGAACTTAAGTCTGTGGTCTCAAAGCTGTGCTCTATGCTGCTGTCTTTGTCTTAAGTAATGTCTTCTACCGCTTTTTTGCTGTCTAATGACAATGCCACCCTGCTTAAGTGTGTACTTTGTTTTTCCTCCTCAACATTGTTGAGTTGCTTGTTCCTTTTTAAAAAAATATTCCATTATTAACAGAATATGGTTCACTTTTGTTAATCTGTACCAATGCACATGTAAAGCTAGCCAGGTAATATATTTGAAGTTTAATTTGGATGGCCAAGGCATCCTAACTTTGCTTAATCTTATTATTGTTGGAAGTCACCATGTCTCCCAAAGTTCTCCCTATTGCTTTTCACTTTTTCCCAGAATAGCAGGATTATTTTCCTGGCAGGATTATGCATAAATTTGGAGACCTTTCTGCACCTCAGGAATGTGAGTGTGGACCAGGATGGTCTCAAAATTCTTACCTGAAATACTTATGGTCTGTTGGCCCTGAGAAAACTGCTACAGTGCTATTCAAGGGCCCATTAGGACATAATTCACTTAGAATCCCTAGAGTAATTATGCTTGGAAGTCAGAACTCAAGTTTCCCTGCTTCCTATGTGGACTCAGGAGAGACACTATCCAGGTAAATGTAGCTCTTGAATTTATCTAAACCAAACATGTTGTGAAGAAACTCCAAGAATTCCCTGGAGCCTCCTTGTGTGCAGACCAGCCTGGGCATAAGCACTTTTCAGCTGGGAAGACTGACTTTATTAATTCTTTCTTATTAAGTCTATAAGGTGTGATGATTTAATTATATAATTTAGTTTTAACCCTCATCATTGTAAGAATTCTGAGTTGTAGGTAACTTTTCTTATGAAAAGTATTATTTCTCTTACATCAAATAGCTGTTACCTATCATACAACTATTCATATATACAAATATAGTATATAAGACATAAGTATAAAAATAGTTGTTTAAAGGTAAGATATGTATCAATGCATAACTATTACTCAAGAAATGTATACTCTAACAAGCTGAATTTTTTTTGACAAGAAATATTTACTGCACTGTATTTTTGGTATATCTTAAAATAGATTTGAGTAAGTAGATTAACTGTAGGTTGGGTTAGCTTTAATTTGTAGTTAGTGAGAACATCAGAGAAGTCCTACTAAATACTTTTGTGAAGGAACGTAGAAACTTTTATAAACTACAGTGTGCAGCCAGTCAAGGTTAGCACCAGGTGTTCACAGGCTTAATCAGATAACCAAAAAAATCTGCAGATACTATCGAGTTTCTTTTGCCATTTATTTGATCTGAGATGCTAATGATGGGCACAGCATTTAATAGGTTGCTGGTGTTATGGAGGGATAAGAGAATTCCAAACAGGCCCCTCGTGGTGAAGAATTCCCAGTGACCTGGGAATTTTGCAATTGATTTTATGTTATTAAAATAATTATTCTTTTTCCAGTGCTGCATTAAAAAAAAAAAATTGCAGATAAGTGAGCTCATTTTCATCAATGACCAGATCTGAACCTTTAGTATGATTGATTTTTGCAATCTTAAACTCTAAGCTTCCACTTTCTCATCTGTAAAAAGGAAGGACCTAATCTTTGCACTTGTTTCCATTTCTAGCTATGGATTTCCTCTTCATTCGTGTACAGTTTGGAAGAATCTTCCTTGTATATGATATTGCTTATTATGATATAAGAATAACTTTATAAAATATTGTCTTAGTTGTTACTAAAGTAAGGATGATAGATGTTTTGAGATGTAGTAACATAATAACCTCCCTATTTTCCCTGCGAGACACTCGAGATCTCTTCAGTTTTCTTGGGATTGGGTACACTGTTTTGTCTGGATACTGGCAGTTCTCAGTTTAGTCTCGCTGGGGTTGGTGAAATTTAAAGCACCACTGGTTTTGTAATGTTGTTTTGTGGGAAGAGTTGCACAGTTACACAAGACTTGCACTTGTTTGGTGATTGGTTCTTCAGGAAGATTCCCACTGTATTGTTTCTTAAGCTGGATGTCACATTTTGATGTAACAGATTTGTTGGTGGAAACTTGAAATCTGTGAAGCTATGTTTCATACAGCCTTCTGTGCCATGCCGTTGCGATTGAGACATCCATTAAAATTTATATATTATGATAGTATAATGCAATTTGCGTATCCACCAAGTAGCAAGAAATTATTGCTTTCCTTCCTTTTGATTCCGTGATGTCATATCTGACGTGTATACTAAAGTTTGATACTTATCTTTTGGAGATGCCATTATTGCTGAGTGTTCATTTTTCACAGGCATATGTGTGACTGTTACGTACGTTCTCGTGATAATGAAACTCTAGTAGAACTTGGAGAGGAAAGAAGGGGATAACTGGAGTGGGGACAAATAAATTCTTTAATAACTAAGAGATATGTGGGAAGAAATTGTAGACAGAGAGACTTGTTTTGAAATAAAAAAGCTAATGAAAACAACCTTTCATAGTATTCGGTGCCATATAGTTCACAACCTAACTGTAGTGTGAGTTAATTTGATTTTCACAGTAACCTGTAATGCATATGGTAGTATCGCCACTTTATATATGAGAAAGCAGATTCAGGATATGGATTTGCCAAAGGTAATTGA
>NW_007249741.1:528702-560786 GCF_000164805.1 Carlito syrichta
ATAATAAATAAAAATTCTTTAAATTATTGAGTGCTTACTACATGCCAGGTTCTGTGGTAAGTTCTGGAATTTGCAGAAAATTACCCATTATTCATTTGGTGTATTCACACAACTTTTATCTGATATGTTCAACTTAACAAATTCCCCTCAAAAATCGAATGTGTTCTCAAACTAGACCTTAAATAGAAATTAGTCATTGAAATTTTTTGGTAAATTAAAATCTCCATAATTTACACAATATTTGAGCATTTGGATTTTGGATTAGTGAACATAAAAAGTAGAAAATATTGAAAATCATTAGTCATTCTAGTTTTTCTGTGCATTTTTTATATTTCAAGTAAAATAGAGAAAAAATAGTACAATTTTGTGATGCTATGAAAAATTAAAAGTCCTGTATGTTTTTTTTAAATCCCTGCATTATTATCTGAGCTAATAAAAAGGCACTGCTCTTCGAAAACATAAAAAAATCTCCTTCCAGTCAGTTCATACAGGACAGAAGCATCAAGGCTCTGGGAGGGAGGGTTGCTGTGGTAGTGGATGGAGAGGAGGCCACTGACTTCCTCAATTGAGCCCCATAGCAAAGGATGTTAAACGGATGACTGGGAAAGTGAACACCAGGAATAGCACTCCCCTAAATAGATTTTCCTATTTAAAAATGAAGAACTGGGCTGAGCTTCTTATTTTCCATCTGCAAAATGATCTCAAAGTGCCTTTTTCATCTCTAAAATCTCTCCAGCTGCTCACTGTGATCGACATTTGGCCTTAGGAACTTAAGTCTGTGGTCTCAAAGCTGTGCTCTATGCTGCTGTCTTTGTCTTAAGTAATGTCTTCTACCGCTTTTTTGCTGTCTAATGACAATGCCACCCTGCTTAAGTGTGTACTTTGTTTTTCCTCCTCAACATTGTTGAGTTGCTTGTTCCTTTTTAAAAAAATATTCCATTATTAACAGAATATGGTTCACTTTTGTTAATCTGTACCAATGCACATGTAAAGCTAGCCAGGTAATATATTTGAAGTTTAATTTGGATGGCCAAGGCATCCTAACTTTGCTTAATCTTATTATTGTTGGAAGTCACCATGTCTCCCAAAGTTCTCCCTATTGCTTTTCACTTTTTCCCAGAATAGCAGGATTATTTTCCTGGCAGGATTATGCATAAATTTGGAGACCTTTCTGCACCTCAGGAATGTGAGTGTGGACCAGGATGGTCTCAAAATTCTTACCTGAAATACTTATGGTCTGTTGGCCCTGAGAAAACTGCTACAGTGCTATTCAAGGGCCCATTAGGACATAATTCACTTAGAATCCCTAGAGTAATTATGCTTGGAAGTCAGAACTCAAGTTTCCCTGCTTCCTATGTGGACTCAGGAGAGACACTATCCAGGTAAATGTAGCTCTTGAATTTATCTAAACCAAACATGTTGTGAAGAAACTCCAAGAATTCCCTGGAGCCTCCTTGTGTGCAGACCAGCCTGGGCATAAGCACTTTTCAGCTGGGAAGACTGACTTTATTAATTCTTTCTTATTAAGTCTATAAGGTGTGATGATTTAATTATATAATTTAGTTTTAACCCTCATCATTGTAAGAATTCTGAGTTGTAGGTAACTTTTCTTATGAAAAGTATTATTTCTCTTACATCAAATAGCTGTTACCTATCATACAACTATTCATATATACAAATATAGTATATAAGACATAAGTATAAAAATAGTTGTTTAAAGGTAAGATATGTATCAATGCATAACTATTACTCAAGAAATGTATACTCTAACAAGCTGAATTTTTTTGACAAGAAATATTTACTGCACTGTATTTTTGGTATATCTTAAAATAGATTTGAGTAAGTAGATTAACTGTAAAATTTATATATTATGATAGTATAATGCAATTTGCGTATCCACCAAGTAGCAAGAAATTATTGCTTTCCTTCCTTTTGATTCCGTGATGTCATATCTGACGTGTATACTAAAGTTTGATACTTATCTTTTGGAGATGCCATTATTGCTGAGTGTTCATTTTTCACAGGCATATGTGTGACTGTTACGTACGTTCTCGTGATAATGAAACTCTAGTAGAACTTGGAGAGGAAAGAAGGGGATAACTGGAGTGGGGACAAATAAATTCTTTAATAACTAAGAGATATGTGGGAAGAAATTGTAGACAGAGAGACTTGTTTTGAAATAAAAAAGCTAATGAAAACAACCTTTCATAGTATTCGGTGCCATATAGTTCACAACCTAACTGTAGTGTGAGTTAATTTGATTTTCACAGTAACCTGTAATGCATATGGTAGTATCGCCACTTTATATATGAGAAAGCAGATTCAGGATATGGATTTGCCAAAGGTAATTGAATAAATAAAATAAATCTCATTCTAACTCTAGTATTCTTTTCAACCAAGCCCTGTTAGCTTGGCTATATAGAATCATGTTTGATTTGACTCCGAGACAAAACTGGTGTTAGATTAAAGAAAAATTCTAGAATTTGTTAAAGCTTACATACACTTTTTGCATATAATATGTCATGGATTTAAAACAGTCACAGAAGTTTATTTTTGCATGGGTCCTCATAAAATTTATAGCAGCATGTTCTCATTGTTTAGACATACTGTTTACCAATATATTTGCAAATACTGTTACAAATAGTATGTCTATTCTTCCTTCCTGAGGAAATGAAAATGGGGTATTTTTTCCTAGTTTCTATTTGGAAAGGCTACACCGCTTCTCTCATTGCATCAGAATCCTCCAGACCTTGAAGACAGGTAAGAAGCTTCTTCTGGTTCTACTGTCCTCCAGGCAAGATATCATCCATTCCTTCAGAGCTTCACAGCCAAAGCTTTTGGAGTTTGCCTCGTGGTTGTTTTCTAGCTTGTCTGTGTCTTTCTCAAAATCATCAGGCATGAGCTAACCAATGCAGAAGATGGTGAGAATTCTAAGTGCTTTGTTTGGGACACTGTACTTCACTCTCTCGTGAGTTTCTAAAATTCATGACCTATATTTAGGATTCATTGCTAAATTAAAATATATAACAAGGTGGTCAGTTTGTCCCAAGATTATTATTTCCAAATTATCAGATAGTTCAACCTTGCATTGTTTTTTCTCCCATCTAAGAAATAATCTGTGATTGCAACAAATACATTTATTAATTGCAATACTTTCAGTTAAATGAAAGCTTCAACAGAAGTCAGGCTAATAAAATGTCCTTGTTTATACCTTATCTGTCCTCTGTGCTGTTAAGGTTTGGGAATGAGAAGAAGACAAAAGGGAATGGGCTTGTGTTGTTTTTGTTGCTGTGTTAATTTTTTTTCTTTTACTTTCCAAGGTTTGGGGCTTCTGTCAACCTGATAAAATCTCCCTGTAAATGAGTTGACACCCAGCATAATTAGGAGAAACTGAGATCACATGGAAGCAAATATATGTGCCCAAGGTTTGAATCATTTCATTTGAAAGAGACATGAAAATATTTTTTCAAACATAATTTTCTGTTTTGTTAACACGAGCATGTTAAAAAACAAGTTTTTTCCAAACCCCTGTGTCAATCTTTCCGAAGCACTAATTTTATAAAGTCATAAAAACCATTTTAAGGTATTTAGAAAATGTAAATTCTCCAAGGGATTGAGGCCTACATCTCTTACCTGGCCTAGAATATCCTCTGAAACTGGTTTGTGCCTGAGTGTTGCCTTATTAGCTAAAGAGATTTAGGCAAGATCCTTAAACTCTCTTCATTTTCTTGTCTGCAAGAAAGGTCAAATCTACCTCACAGGAGTTGTTGTAAGGATTGTATAAAAAAGTAAAGCCGTTAACAATGTGTCCTGCTCCCTGTCTTTAATAATCCTTCTAACAGCAACCCTTGACTTCAGGCAGACCACGCAGGCTTGTCAGTTTCTCAGATATGCGTTATGATTTTCATCTCTGTGTGTTAACTCTGTTAGTCTCCTGCGGTAGCTTTTTTCTCACTCTGTTCCACATAGCTACGGCCTGTTCTTTTGGGGGTCCACAAAAAGCATTCCCTGACTATTCCTCCCTTCCTTGGTCTGTCCTTTTTGCATCCACATGACAAATTTGCCAATAATTTTGGCACTGAGTTAAGTGTGTTGTGTAGTGTTGTTTAAATTCTATCCTATGGGTATGCATGTCTTGCTCTTCAAGCAATTGAAACTCATTCGTCTACTTTATGCATCAAACCGCTGTGTAAATCTAGAACTGCAGTAATGATTATTTAATTTATAGAGTTGTCCCATCAAGGGGTCAGTGTTTTAGCCATCACCTTTCTTATGTGACTTTAGGGAGAAACTTTACTACAGACTTTGTAACTTTCTTTGGAGAAATAGCTCCTTGAGTAAAGAGCACTAGAATGTCTTCAGAGACAAGACACTGAGTAAGAGCAAGCAAAAGAGTAATGGCAAATTTTGCTTATTTAAGTTGCATATACTATCCCTCTGGATTATTGACTTTTGGGACGTCCTGGAGGTAAAAAGAAAGATTGAAATCTTTACACCTTCTTAGGAAACAAAAGTATACAATGAAGATGATGTTAAGATATTCCCAAAGTGGCATTTGGAGGAGACTGCAATTCTGGAGACAGTGGAAACACCTTTACTGTAGTAAAACATATTTATATTATCAGTTCTATTTGGCCGGGAGAAATAAGGATAAAACATTTGTTGACATTCTTATTTTTTCCCAAGGGACTAAACACTATAAATATAGAATTTCAAATTTAAAACTATGAATACATTTTAGCAATCTCTCATATTGAAGTAAACTAATCAACTTTTTGTTTAATAGTGATTGGAGTGCTTTATGTGCTATGATTTCAACATTAACATACTATTTGGAAGGATAATAATAAAGAATAAAAGGCTAGATGTGACCATTGACATTTGGAAGTTCAACTGAAGAAAAATAATAACTAATTAAATTTCTATAACATATTAGTAAAAAATTTGGCTTCCAACAAATCAGTTCATCTGTATTATCTGTTTTGTTCTTTTTCAGTGTTGTGTTAATGAACTATGAATAAGGGTTCTGCAGGATTAGATTATTTTCTAATTTCATTATTTGACTAAGTAACTTCTTTTCTCTTTATGGGCCACAATAGCCTAAAAAAAAAATGTAAGAAAATTTACTTTCATTTATTTAAGAAGATTTGGGAAAGATAATTATTTATTTTATATCTTTATTATATTTGTTTAATAATTCTATTTTTATATATCTAAATTTGCTAATAAGAGTGAACTCACATTTCATATTTAGCATACAATATAGTCTCTTTTAGACATTTTCAGAGGGATCATTAAGTTTATCAAGCATTTTGAGGGAATAGGTTATTATTTTATCTTCAACAGAAAAATGAAATATGATATTAAATAAAATAAGTGTATTGAAGGATTTTTCCATAATAAAATGTCCCAGCTTCTTGGTCATCTCAATGCTTCCACCTAACAACAATAGAGAGAGAGTTGAAGTCTATTCCTGGAAAAACAATGAGATGAACAAAGTCCTTGTTTGATCAATGTATTTTTGCCAGTCCACACTTTCTCAGCCTTATCTGGTAAGGCATTTCCTTGTGGGCATTTTTCTCTCGCTTTTCTTTTTCCAATAATCAAAATTTAAAAAAATCAATTATTGAATGCCTTCTATGTGCTTGGTACTCTGCAGTGGAAAGTATGCCAAATATGTGGTGGGTATCATTTCAAGATTCTGTTTGAACTTGGTAGGAACCTAATACATATATAGCAAGTAAACTCTATAAGAACATGGGATGATAAAAACAGCATTATAGAGTCAAGAAGAGAGGGAAATAGTTCATTTATCGTCTGAGTTAGTATGAGCTTCTCTTAAGAAAACTAATAATCCTCACTAATGTTTTATCTTGAGAATATGTTGCCACTGTGTAGGTCATTTCATGTCATCTTCAGTCATACTGAAATAAGAAGTCATATATTTCACTTAAGTGTCAAGGACAAAAGGTGGACAGATGGCTGTCACGTTACAATAATTTTAAAAATATTGAATAAAATATTCAAATCCATGTTATAAATTCTGCTTTCAGCTTGAAAAATTACAACACATTATATACATGGCATTGCCATGTGAAAATATGTTCAACACAAAGCAATTCCAATTTTTTACTTAAAACATTTTATAATTTTTTACATACTGAGAAATGACTGGTGAGATTAAATATGCATCACACACACACACACACACACACACACACACACACACACACACGGCAGCAGCACATACAATTATATCTCATCCAGCTTGATCATTGCTACCTCCTTATATCTTGTTATCTCACTTTTTGGTAGTTGGTCTACTCATTTGAATTGTCTTAGCATAAGCAGAATTTTTCTATTAAACACAATCACTTGAAATATAAATAAATCAAAATATTACTGAGGAATTTTATAGAAGTTAGCCTGAAGTTTGATTTTTATGTGGTTTTTAAGCTTAAAACAATTATCTACATTCTAAGGTGTCTAACTTCTCACACAGTATGTCATATTGATAATTAATTTTGAAATGTCAGTCGAATATTAGACATGGTTTTTTAAAGAAAAATACTTGTCAAAGGAAAATATTCTTGAAATAATGTGATTTTTGGATTTGTTTTACAGTGAATTCTTCCTTGATTGGTAAAGAAAGTTTTGGAATTCCTTTTATTTGATGCAGGTAGCAAAAAAAAAAAAAAAAAAAAAAACTCGAAGAAGATATGCCAGATGTGTGATTTGGCTGTCTTCATCAGTCTTGAGAAAATAGAGTGAGCAAAGAATGAATCCAATAGATGTTGAATTACTTTTGCGTGTGGGATTCTAGTTAATGAGACAATGTCTGGATGCAATTATTTGGAAAGTTCTTGACCTTTTATTTGTACAAGTTGATATAATTATGATTTCATGAGGAATGGTTTTGCAATTCTTAAACCAATTTTAGTCCTGTGTTTATATTGTGTCTTTTACTTCAGAAATCCTGGAAATGTTTTCTACTTTTAACTTTTACACTATGTCTTTAAAAGCTCATTTTATTAGCTTCAAAGTGTGTTTTAGTTTAAATTCACATTTCAAGTAATTATTCTTGCTTAGTTACAAAGAGAAGTTCTAACAATATTCTGTGATTCTCAATTTGGAGGCATTCTTTTTTTTCTATTTGTATTTGATGACAAAAACCAGAAAAAATAAATACAAGTATACTAGTTCTTAGTGGCCAGCTAACCAAACTTAGCAGTAAAGTGGTAGCTTTGAAAGCCATTCCAGATCATAACTCTTTACTGCTAGAACTGTCCTGTCTAATTCAGTGGCCACTACCCACATGTGGCTCTTGGTTACTCGAAAGGTAGATAGTCCTTATTGAGACAGTCTGTACATGGCAGCTTACATAAAATAGTAGGAAGAAAGAATGTAAACTATCTCAATAATTTTCATATCGTTTACATGTTGAAAGATATCTTAGCCGGGCTTGGTGGCTCAGCCTGTAATCCCACACCTTGGGAGACTGAGGTGAGTGGATTGCCTGAGCCCGTGGGTTCGGGACCCGCCTGGGCAACTTGGCGAGACCTCATCTCTACAATAAATCAAAAATCAGCCGGGTGTGGTAGCACGCGCCTATAGTTCCAGTTACTCGGAAGGCTGAGGCGGAAGGATCGCCGGAGCCCAGCAGGTCGAGGCTGCCATGGCCGGGAGCGGCCACTGCACTCCAGTCTGGGCGACAGAGTGAGACTCCGACTCAAAAAAAAAAAAAAAAAAAGAAATCTTGAATATGTTAAGTAAAATGTTATTAAATTAATTTCACTTCTTAACTTCAATTTTTTAAAGATAGTTACTGAAACATTAAAAATTTTATTTGGGGTTTTCATTATATTTCCATTAAACAATGCTATTCTAGGCACATGTTCATCTTCCTTAAACACTGTTAGCACATCAAGCCATGATTTTATCTCTTCTTGCAATTGGTCAGTTTCTTATAATATTAGTTGGCTCACCTTTCTTTTCATGTCCAGTGTAATCTACTTCTTGTATGTTGACCTCTGCAAAAATTTATACTTAATTTCCTCAATTGCCTTTTCAAGTAAATAGCAACCTTTCAGTTGCCAGATTGTCTCAGTTCTTATGGTCTTTTTCTTTCTAGTTTTTCTCTAGAATTTGATGATTTTCCTTTTTAAAAAAAATTTCCTTTTTTTTTTTTCATTTTACTGGTTTCCATTCTATCATTCTGATCTCTTTCCCCCTGAATTTTGTTTCTCCACTAAGACTGTAAATGTATTTCTCACTATGAAACTGTTTATAATCCTTTAACAGATGGTTTAAATTAGAGGTAGTGTGGGATAAAATGCCCTTTCCTCTGTATACAACCTGTTTTTCCTGTGTCTTCCAAGATTAAGATTTGTTTCCTCCCATTGGTAGAGGGGAACTCCTCATTTGAGAGTCATTTCCATGGTGAACTGTTATTACTGATGAAAATACATCAAACTCTGCAAGTATGTTGGAGTAATCAAGAGCCACTCTTTCTTAAAATATCAAATAACTCAGAGTTTGATTACCTCTGTGCAGATGACTTCCAAATACATGCCCCAGATCATGTTTGTTTTAGCTAACCAAGCTCTAATACTTTCACTCACTTTAAATAAAAAGACTTTGTTCACTTAACTGCTGCATTTTAAAAACTCTTAGGCATTGCTAATTATAACTTTATATTCTCCCAACTTCACTATTCCTGTTGACTCTAGCTTATAATGTTGCTGACATAATTTGGAACACAATAGACGTAAGGACAAATAAGTCTTCTAAATGATGTCCTTGTCTGCCTTTCCATTTCCATTGAAACCAAACTAACGATGACAAAAGAAATGAACCAAATAAAAACAAACAAAAAACTTCAATAATAACTGATTTATCATAAAATAAAAACCAATCTAATTTTTAAAAATGTAAGACTATCTATGAATTGTTTCCAAACTACTTCTATATTTATCTCTTACTTCTCTATTTGAAAAATGACTTTACCAGTCTAAACTGCTTATTACTTTCCATAAATAATCCACTTTCTGTGGCTTTAGTGCTTTTGCTGTTGTTTGCCCCATGCAAGGAGTGCACCTTCTCTGCCCTTACCTCAGTCACTAATTTCAAGTTCCACATATGTTCCAGAGCTCTCTCAAAGCCTACCTCCTACAGTTTTCCTTAATGGTTTCCCACAACACCTAGATCTCTCTTCTAAACTCTCACAACATTCCCTCTTCAACTTTTAAAATGTTATTTATCACCTTTTATGTAGTATTATAGTTTTTCATAAACATGCTTTGCATTCTAGTTACTCATCTAAGAAAACAAGATCTACATCTGATTATTTTGTGTACTGCAAAGCTGACTATATGGTGTTTAATATATTATGTATTATAAAAGTTTAGTAGCTATTTATTAAATGGATAAATATACTCATGTGCATCAGATCTATTAAGAAAATAAACTGTTACTGCTCTAATCCTATTGTTATGGTTATCTATTCTATGTATACTTCTAAGTTAAATATTGAAAAACAGGGTAGGCATTCATTCATATTGATTTGACTCCCTCTTTCTTACAAAAAAAGATAGCAGTGCACTTTGATTACTGTTAGAATGCTTTTCCTTTTTTATGTCCATTATCTAACCCTTTCAAATGTATCAGGCCCTACCCACTTGTCTTTCTGTAATCATACAATTTTATGTTTACCTATTTTAAAAATCTGTGTTCCAAATTATGATTTTTTTTTTCTTAAACTCTTGCTAGGCTTTCTCATGTGTCTTTCTGGTTTTATCAATAAAATGTCCCCTGTGTTCAAGACCTTTGCTGTTATACCTTTGTACTACAGTGGAGGTATGCTACAATATACTTAATAAGTAGGCAAAAAATTTTTAAATGAATCTAATGTGTGATTGGCCATTATGGCCATCCATCCTTCTAAGGCAAGTTGCAAACAGCTTAGACTATATTTGTACACTTCTTGTGAGATTTATTTTCAATAATTATTACTCTCTGGGCACTGTAACAGCCATTGTTATTTTCATAGGCTCTGGTTCTTCAAAACTTTTTGGCGTTGCTTAGTGTTGATGTCTAGAAAATACATGCGTACCTCTACCATTCTACTGACATTTTCCACACTCTGTTGACATAGCTCAGTGCTTTCTGGTGGCCAGTACCACAAAGATAGATCTTAAAAAGCATTTTAGATGACCTTTTAATAAAAAGTGAGATGTGAAATAGCCAGCAATCATTTGCAGCTGCCAAAAATGGCATGCAGGGTGCTTTTGATTTCACTGACAGCCACAATCTGGCTCAAATCCTTGTTATTATCTGAAACAAATTTCTATCTGTTGTGTTATACAAAGTAGATGTGTTAAATTATAACAAAAACAGGTAAAATTTTGCGATGAATTACCTCATGTGAAGTAAAAATAGTTGAACTCTTTTCCGTACAGTCTGAATTACTTCTAGAATAAGGCAAGTGTTTAGTGAAGAATGTTCAACCATCTGAGCAAGGCATTTCACTGGTAGGAAGGGGATGTCTGTTCAAGTGTGTTTTATTTTTAAAAACAAGTTCTGTCTGATGCAGTGGCTCACACCTGTACCCAGCACTTTGGGAGGTAGAGGTGAGAGGATTTCCTGAGCTCAGGGGTTCAAGACCAGCCTGAGCAACATGACGAGACCCCGGTTTCTACAATAAATCAAAAATCAGCCTGGCATGGTGGCGCATGCCTGTGGTTCCAGCTACTTGGAAGGCTGAGGAGGAAGGATTGCCTGAGCCCAGCAGGTCGAGGCTGCGGTGGCTGTGAACATGCCATTGCTCTCCAGCTTGGGCGACAGAGTGAGATACCAACTCAAACAACAAAAACAACAACAACAAAGCAAGTTTAATTGGTGTTTGATTTGGCTTGTAGGAAAATAGTTTCATAGGCCCAAATTATGTATAAAATATTTATTTTAATAGAATAATAGGAATTCTTTTTGATGATAAATGAACCATTTTGTAAAATGCTACTATCATTAATAAAATTCCATCCTATGATGTAAAACTACAAAGCCACTAGCTTATTTCTAAGAAGTAACCTCTATACTGGGATAATTTGGACCATTAGGGTAATATTTTTTATATTTGAGGAACCCTTGCTCTCTAGTGCTGTCCAAATCACTCTTTGATGGCAAAATATTTTCAATATCTCTTAATATATATTAGTGCAGTGTTGAAATCATCAAAGTAAGTCTGAAGAAAAATATACCAAATGCTAGTAATAGTTTGAAATTAAAACGAACACACGACACATTGTTTTTAACTTATTGTCTATGAATGCCATTGTTTTCTAAAGGGCCTTGCTGTACTCGTATGGTTAGGCTTTGTTTTGGAAGTGAAATTGGGAAGAGGTGCTCCAGAATGAGAAAATGATATGAGTAAGTACATAAAGGTGGGAAAGGTCATGGGAACAAAGGGAAGGGAATTGATGGCAGACGATGTTAGAATGGGAGTTTGGAATCAGATCATGAAGATATTCCAGTGTCACACCAAGACATTTGGAAATATCTTGTAGGCAGTGGTTACCAAATCATTTCTAGAAAGGACCAAATAGTAAATTTTATAGGCTTTGCAAGCCACATGGTCTCTGGTGCAGCTATTCAACTTAGCCATTATGGTGACAACAGCCGTGGACAATATGTAAACAAACGAGTGTGAAAATGCTTCAATATGATTGTATTTACAAAAGCAGGTAGGCAAGATTTTTTGCCTGCAGACTGTAATTTGCTGACCTCTGCTCTAGGAAATAGGGATCCAATTGATGATTTTTATTCAGAGATGAGAGTTAATTAGACTAAAGGCTGAACCAGGACAGTAGATGTGACAATGAAGGGAGGACAGATTGGATAGAAGCTTTTAAATGGACCTGATAGATTTCATGAAAAATTCAAGGAAAAGAAAAATTCAAGAAAAAGCCATACAATATGGCTTACTTGGACCTATAGAGAGTACTGGATCAAGATTCCCCAAATCTTGGCAGGCTGGAATGAAAGATCAAATAGAGGAAACATAAACTTCATAAGGGTGAATGTAAGGTTCATGTTGAAAGAGTTCAACATTATTTGGAGATTTTGGTTGACTACTCAAGCTCAAATATGAGTTAACATTTTGATGAGACAGAATAATGAAGAAAAAGAGTACCGAAATGATCTCAGAAGAACCCTTGGAACTATAAGGACTAAGTTAAATATTCCATTTGATCCTTACAGTAACTTCTGAAGAATGCAAGACATGATTTTTTCTCTTTACAGAGAAGGAATCATTGGGAATTCAGGGCTAAGTTTCTTTAGCAAAGGCATCCAGTTGGATTGAGCATCTATTCTCAACACTTCACAATATTTTAACCTCAATAAATTCTGGCATTACAGTCTAGTCTGTTGTCTGAGTGTTAACATTATAGCCATGGGAATTAGTTAAAAAGGATATTCCATAACACCCTTTCTGAAGAAGATCAAGAAACCAAGAAAAAGAGCAGTTGAGTGACTTGCTTAAAGTCACATTGCATTCCAATGACAGACTCAAGATTAGAACCTTGTTCTGTTATATTTTTAACCCAGGCGTGTCTGCTTAATAACACAACTGCCACTTGAAAAATATTATATCCGTACAGAGCTTTCCTTCATGGAGTTAAAGTTACTTTAGACATTCCAGATTATTGCAAAAGTGTTAAAGCTCACCATACTCTTTCTGTAAAGCAGATAAACTACATTTAAGTAGGCAATAGTTAATCGCTATTGCTATATTCTGTTTAGCATTGATTTATTACAATCTGACTAATTGAATATACAATTTTAGGTTCCTGTTATACTTTGAATGCTTTAAAAAGATGGCATTATCTTCTGAAATTAGGAAAATGTAGCCTTTAGCATCGTTGAAATAAAATCTTCACATTTCAGAAAAATATTAATGTGTATAATTCTAGTTACTTTGCATGATAATTGTATTCAATAAAATAATTATCAGCCAATTAAAAAAATCTTAACATCTGGATATAAAATAAAATTTGCTCTTTGCTAAATAAGGTCTCAGGTATACATAATATTTTAGGTATTTTGGTGTCTATAAATGCCAAATAATGAGGGTGAATGTGTATATATACTGTGTGTATACACTGTGTGTATAAACACATATGTGTATATATGTGTGTTAATGCACACATATATATTCCCCCACAATATAATAAAGTAATGAATTTAAATTATACAGCATTGAGCAAGAAAAGTAAACATTGCTTGATTGAATGGATTTTTTGACTTTCCATGCATGACTCCTATGCTTATTGCAAATATATTAAGAATAAGGAGACTTGTCCTTCAAGTAATCGAAAACATATGTTTTATACAACTTTTTATTGCTTCTATGTACTTAGCTTTTAACCTAGGAAAAAGAAATGTGTAAGTAGTTTAAATACTTGATTCCACTTGGAGAACAGGTTTGCACAGAACAGTATAGGCTGGTAGCCCCAGGTAATGACTTGTGCTCTTCCTTGGAACTCTTCTGCCCTTTTGGTTGCTTTATTTTTCCAGTTATAAGATAAGTAAAACTGATCAACCTTCATTGTACCATGAGGAAACATCTTTGATCTGACATCTGACATGTTCTTTCATAGAAATAATACACCAGAATAACTTGGCAAGATGATTTTTGAGAGAAGCAGCAATAAAATGTTCATTCCATATTATTGTGTTTAGAACTCTGCTAAATCAGAGGATTTTAAAGTAAAATCGAAATTTGTAGTGTATGTTTCTGTAATCCAGGTACCTATCAGGCTTAATCTGCTTTGGGGGAAGTATTATTGTTTTTGCTCTTTGTTAAATAATGCTAACTACCTAATGTTCTTCTTCTGGAGAGACTTAAAACCTCATCACCTTACATAAATATGCTAACAATTGAATTTACACATGCCTATTTTATTGTCAACTGGTGCTAAACAAGTTTCATTCTGTTGTCTTTGGGTCTCTCATTGTGCTTTGGTATTGTTTTGCACATTTCATAATCCTTGACTAATATTTAACAATATTAAGTGATGAAACATAAGTACCAGTTTGCTGGCGTGAGAATGATTTTGGGATATCCACATTTTATGAACATAAATCTGAGTACTCACGATGGATCATCATCAACTAAGGTCCTTGTCAAAGTTGTTGCTATGTTGATGCTTTCCTTTTTCCTTAAGAGGAGTTGTGTCCTTATAGTTACTCATTATTTTTTATGTGGCTTTTGAAATAATTGCCTCTTAAAATTATATTCTTGAAATGAAATTATACACAATCTAGCGGTTTTTTTCTGTTTCCTTTAGGATTCTGATCCATCAAAATTTTCTCTTACATGTATGGACTAGATGGATTGCATTCAGAAATGCCAATTTATACCTAATTATTAATCAAAAGAGGGGTATGAAAAAATTTTTAAAAGCACATCCATTTTAAGAATAATTTATCCTAAACAAATTTACACTCTGGGACATGAAACAATTTAACTTAATCTGTACAAATGTTTAATGCAAAAATCTTCAATTTACATGAAGTTCCCTAGGAGATCTAGTAAATCTCTTCTCAGTAACATCCATCACTCTAGATTTCTCTGTGTTCCCTTACTTGAGTTTTCTTCATTAATCTGAGGTGAATACTTTTGCAAGACAACCTGAATTAACAAAAAATAAAGTTTTTCATGTTTTTCATTCACTTTATTATAAATTGAATAAGGTAGCTTATTATCACATTTAATTTACATAGTTTTTAAAATCTCAAAAACAAAACCCAAACAGGTGGTTTGAATTGAATAAATAAAATAAACGTTATTATTATAGACTAGGACAATTCTTTTTCTATTACACATCACTTGAATAGAATAAAGCAGACAGCTCATGCTGAGAAAACTGAGATATAGAGAATGCAAGAGTTAAAAGACAGACAATATACTCGGTAGTGTCTCAGACATGGATCTCTGAAAATTACGATGAACCATACCACTTGAATGAATAAAAAACATGAGCTTATCTGTTGTCTGCTTTCAGTTTTGAAAATCATTTTATAAATTGGGCATGCTAATGATTTTATTTTTCTGATTTAATTTGTAAAGTCATCTATTTCTGCTATGTTAAATATATTTTTAAGGGTTCATGGTAATTATTTTTATTGCTGAATACATTTTTTTTCCTATTGCAAGCACAGTTTTTGTCAAGTAAAAATATTTATGATTATGCTGGTTTAGTTCTTAGAAACATTTACTCACTTCCTTAGACTCTTTTAGAAAGGTATCTGCTTAAAGGTGTCTCTTTTCGTAATTTAACATTTAATCTGAGATGTTCAGGTCTTAATTTGGGAATCTAAATGTGTGTTTCCAAATAGATATGATCATAGTTTTGCCAAGCATTATATAGTAAAATTTTTCATATTACCAAATAACTTTTCTAGATATTTAAATAAAATCACATGCTTCACAAAAAAAAAAAAAAGCAAAAAAACAAAAAAAACCTGAAATATATACACTTCATAGAAAATTAATGATTTTTGAAAGGCACTTCTTCCTGTTTTTCCATTTCATGACATAAGAGAAACAGCATGTTTTCAGAAGCAGTGATTTTTGAGAGTGCGGATACATTCATATATTTTAATTTTAGAAGTCCTGGATATGAGGAATGTTTTGCATTAAATTTCGCACCTGATCACATGCCTTTTGGAAGGTTTCCAGAGTGTGGTCTGGAGGGGACTGTTACTTCCAACTTGTGCCACTGAAATTAAGATCTATTCCCCAGAGAAGACAAGTGAATTAACACAGTATGCTTTATGCACAGTGAAAACAAACTAATTTGGGTTACTACTTTGCTTAGAACTGTAAAAGTGCAGTAGCATATACTTGCAGCTGATTGAGTGAACTCTATTTTTAAAATATTAAGCATAGAATCAATGATTGACTACGTAGCTTTATTTTAGATTCTTCGGAAATGCTAAGATTCTCTGAAAACTAGAGTTTTATGCTAATTACACGCTACAGCAGTATTCTCTCGCCTTTCCATTTCCTCATTTTCAACTTTTTATTACACAAAATAGGCTGATTGTTGATAGCAAAGTATTAACATTAAAAATTAAACATATAGCCTTTGTATGTATCAAACACATTTTAATAGAAATCATCAATGCCATATTATTAGCAAACACATAATAATCACTCAGACATGAAGATGTATTCAAAGATTAGAAGATTTTGGTGATGAAGACAGGAGAAATAATAGAAATGTGCACCAGGGCTGTTTGGTGTATCTTGTAGGGAATATCTAGAAAATTAGATTAATCAAGGAGCAGACATTTGGAAGAAAGTTTGTGTGAATGCCTGACAGTCTTGCTCTTTCCCTCATTTCAAATGTTGGCAGGGTAGCAGGCAGCTCCAAGGGAAATGTGCTCCTTTCATACTTGAGTAATTGATGAATTGTATGCAATATGCAAATGAGAATCCATAAATCTTATGAATGACAGCTTAATTTATGTGAGCCTTAATGAATGCAGGATTAGATTTTAATTAAATATCCTCAAAGGCACCCTGAGTAGTAGATTTTTTTAGGCCTTGTTTTTTGAAGACTTGTTTCTCAAGCAATGCATTTACAAAAGCAGAAAATCAGGCAAAGAACTTAGCCTATATTTTAATGATAAGCATTGTTTCATTTTACATAGAAAACAGATCAATTGATGTCTTTAACAAAATATTGATTACTTTTAATTATTGCTGGTCTTTGATATCATATACTATTTTTAATTATAAGAAAGTTATTAAAACTTTACCAGAAAATACACTAGAGCTAAGACTTTAATAAAAGATCATATTAGATAGATAAACATTTAAAATAAGGCCTTCCTAATGTGACTAAAATAAGGACTTCCTAAGCATTTTTTCTTTTTCAAAACGCTTGTCTAGACAATACTTAATGAGATAAAAAGATAAATAAGAGGATTTTTATACATGCTATTTAATAAGGAGAATTGCATACTAAAATCAAAATGATTATATTCCTATGGAATGGTTAATTCTGATTCATTTTAATATTTTGAACTTAAATATAGGTTTTGCACTGTATATTAGATGGCAAATAACATTTTGTTTTTCTGTTAAACATCTACATTTTGAATTAGAATTTGTTTAATTTAGGATTAAAATGTACACGAGATTTGGTCTTTAGAAATCCAAACATTTATTTTTTTCATTTAAAAGATTTACTTGTTGAGTCATACCGAGCTGACTTTTTTAGTACTTATCAGTTGTTTCAACTAAATCAGTTTTAAATCTCAGACATAAAAGTATTTTGTTGATTTTTCTGTCAGTAATGCTACAAGTGCCTATGTACATATAAGTAGAAAAATGCAAATTTTCCCCTCCTAATGAAACAAACTTGCATAGCTTCAAATGAAGTGTATTCACTTAAACTCCCTGTAGATGTGCGAGTCTGTAATGCATTGAAAAGAACTGAAGTTTAAAACATTGCCAGTGAGATTCTTAGTCCATAGTTGAGGTTCTAGAGTAGAGGTATCTGTGAAGACCTTGAAATTGCAGGCACAATTTTGGGTCGATAACTGTATGTTCATTTATAATTATGGGGTCCATAACTTTCAGGTTTCTCCAATGGGATTCATTATCCAAAAAGATAAGCTACTCTAGTGTAAAAGGCAATAGCAAATAGATAACTTCATGAACAAAGTTTATCTATTTGAAAATGGAAAAAAAGCTTGTAATGCAGCATCTTTATGAAACATGTAACTTTCCAAAGGATCAATCAAGTGTAAGCATGCTTTCTTTAAGTCTTTCATTAATAATTTTTTCAGAACTGTATTATTTTCAGAGCAGTATCCAATCAAAATATCCTGCATTTTTCTTTTATTGTCAAGTTGCCATCACAAATATTGTGATGAATTAAGGGGCTAATTTTGCTGACAGATATTATCAATTATATTATTAATCTATTTATTCAGAGAACATCTACTGACCAAAGTAAAATTTATATGCACTATATAAAATGGCAATATAGTTCTAGACAAAACAAATATTTTAGGAAACCTCAAGATTTAACTGGCTTTAAACTGCTTCCCCAGGAGTTAATAAACAAAGGTATTTCACTTTAATATTAAAAGTAATATAATGAACTCAGAGAAGGGAAGATCTAAGAATTGAATCAAATGAGGATTTTTTGTCTTTTTTTTTTTTTTTGAGTTGGAGTCTTACTCTGTCACCCAGACTGGAGCGCAGTGGCATGCTCCCGGCCACTGCAGCCTCAACCTGCTGTGCTCCGGCAATCCTTCCACCTCAGCCTTTCAAGTAGCCCAAACTGCAGGCGTGTGCTACCACGCCTGGCTAATTTTTGATTTACTGTAGAGACGAGGTCTCGCCAAGTTGCCCAGGTGGGTCTCGAACCCGCGGGTTCAGGCAATCCACTTGCTTTGGCCTCCCAAAGTGCTGGGATTACAGACTGAGCCACTGAGCCTGGCCTTTTGTATTGTTTTGATGAGACTTGTTTTGCTGGAAAAATTTCAAGCCTTTTTGTTATACTAATTCCGTATTCAAAACAGTAATTTTCAGAATTTTTGTTTTACACTACTTTTTATAAGCACAATTTGATTAAGTTATGTTGTAATCCACACATTCACTGTACTCTGCCAATTGTAATATCCATTGTTTAGATGCTTTTCGTCTTTGCGGTTGGGATTGTTAAAGTTGATAGTTCCTCGAAAATCCAAGGTATAGTTCATCGTGATTGACATTCATTCTAACATAAAGATTCATCCGTGAAGAAAAATTTCTAAGATGAGTGTTTTAGACAGTCAAATAGGAAACATTTTTTCCCCAAATGCAGTCTTTATTGGAGCTAATTGGAGCTTATAAAAAATGGCCATAAATCATAAAGAATCTTACTTTCAAGTTCCTTTACAATTTTTCTTCGTTGAAACTTTAGGCATAATGTAACCTGTTTCATTTATTATTACAACTATGTTAAGTTTTCTATACATTTTATGATAAACAATACTTGATTTGACTGACTTTCAAATAGTCCATCTACTTTACTGCATATGAAAACTAAAAATTCAGAAAAGGATGTATATTTTACAGTTATATCATTTTAAAGATGCTTCCAATTGGTTTTGATCAAGTTACAGAACAGGTTTTATGTAAATTTTGATGATCTCAGACTTCTGTGTTGGTCAGTTGGGGTAATTTAAGATTTAAATTGGCATACATTGAACATATTAGTTATTATTATTATAAATGCAATTATATCGGTCCATTTAGCAAATTATATTTGCTGACAGGCAAAAGTTTGACTAGTTGGGAGTCACTAAATGGAGTTGTCCAAGTATAGAAAACTATTTTCAATGCATTTCTGAAGAAGGTTTTCAAATGTAAAATTACTTTCACTTGAGCCGAACAAGATAAATGCAAACATAAATCATTAGAAGTTTTGGATTCCAGGCTTGGTGGCTCAACCTGTATTCCCAGCACTTTGGGAGGCTGAGGTGAGAATATTCCCTGAGCCCAGGGGTTCAAGATCAGCCCGGGAAACTTGGCGAGACCTCTTCTCTATAATAAAAATAAAAAATTAGCCGGGCATAGTAGCTGAGGTGAAGGATTGCCTGAGCCCAGTGGTCAACGCTGGGGTGGCAGTGAGTGTGTCACTGTACTCCAGCCTGGGTGACAGAGTGAGACTCCAATTCAAAAAAAAGAAGAATTTTGGATGATGGAAGTCTTTCTGTATTTGCTGCATTTATTTTGAAAATTAGCAAGTTTGAATTAGTTCCTATTGGATACAAATTTATTTTTCTGCTTATCTTAGGTCTGTGTGAATGCCTGCACATTTTTAAGACCGAAAAGGACTCTGCAGACTAGTCTAACAGTTGTTGCTACTCATCAAAGTATTCTGAAAGGAAAGTGAAAACAAATGCAAACAATAATCTGTCATTTAAATTGTTAAGAAACAGAAGGGGATTTATCTGGGATGATAAAACAAATTTTAAACAAAACACCTTCTAAAAAATAATTCTATATTACTTGTGTCAAATGCAAGTCAACATTTAAAAAGGTTTTCAACATTACTGTTCAGATACCTATTTATTTGTGTGATCCGAAGTTATAAACTATCTCAAGACAAACACCAAATATTTGGGGTACCATATAAACTAAGTCACATTTTAATAGCTTTCGTTTGATTTATAATAGATAAATGTATTGGTGTTCTCTGCTTTTGATACAACAATCCATTATAAAAGATGAAAACCAACCTGGGAACTCTACACATTTTTCTCTTCTGCATTTAGCTGGTAAATTCCCTTACAATATTTCCAAATAATAGAGTTATCCTAACTCCTGCTCCCAGGCATTGAATGAGAGGACAGTCAGAACCCTCCTACTTTCTTCAAGCCACACCACCAAATTCATCTTAGTCTCTTTGTGAGAAAGCCAGGATTAGTATACATAATCCCCACGATATGGCTGTAGACACTGAACCCAGCAACTTTAAGGTCATACAAGCAAAAATTGTAATCTGTACCTCCTAACTCCAAATCCCAAACTCTTTCCTCATCTTGTGAAACTGATATTGAGGGACTGGGGTTTCAGTTCTTTATCAACGTATTCAGAACTGTTGTTTCTAAGAAGATGAAATAATAAATGAGAAAATGATACATATCTGCCTTGGGATTATTTTAAATGCATAAAATTGTTTATATTGAGATAAGTTATGTTCACTATGGTGATATTTTCAAGTATTATTATCCTGGAGTACCCCCTTCCCAATTTTCAAGTCTGTCAAGAAAATTGTTAAGTAAAGGATTTCTTTGGTGTTTGATATGATTTAGTCATGAGTGGCTGCAGCTAGGAAACCATGGAAGTTTCACATAGAAGGGATTTCTTATATTTCCTCTCATGGTCATTAAAAAGGAATGCTTATTTATGATTTTTTTAAACAAACAAGTCTATGTTTTCTATCTAAAGGCAGAAAATCTGCATTCATTGGCACGCTCAACAAGCTTCAAGGTGGAGGAGTTAGTATGATGAATAGAAAAAAAAAAAATACTTACTGAACTTCTTAAAATTACCAGCATGTCAATAAGAAAAGCCAAAAGGAAAACGGTTTCCTCAATTTCACCCTGTGCTACTTATTTGTAATATATAAACTCAATTATAGCAAATGGCATATGCTTCTTGCATTTTGCTAAGGAATATTACTTTCTAATATATAAATTATTCAGAGTAATGATTCATATACTGGAATAAAAATAACATAAAGGTATAGAGTTGCAATTACCTGGGAGCATAATTTCTAATTCTATCCTAATAAATATTATTATAATATACATACTTTCTGAAAGAATTGTTAAAGCACTCAGTTATGTATTAATAACTTTAAGCATCTATAATATACTATAATATACCACTCAAAATGTGATGAGCATTTTACTCAAGAAGTAGAAAGCTTTAATATAGTTAAAAACTTTCATCTAAAATCTTATTTTTAAATGGATATTATATTTTCTTTTTTAAAAAATGCTTCTGAGGGAAGAAAAATGCTATTAGAATTTCTTAATTATTTTATGACATTGCACAGAATAAATAACAATCTAAGTTTAAAAATAATTCATTTTACAGTAAATACAGTGAAACAAGATTGACGAAAAATGAAGACTAGTTCTCTTTTATTCTTCTTATGGTTATTGGTGATTATTTTAGTTCTTTTGAAGTAGTGGCTGGAAATTGAAAGTAGATTGACTGTTAATTGTAACATTGCTATTAGAAGCCTCTACAACCAAGCTGCTTTAAATGTATGCAAAGTCAGTTAATCATAGAATTTGGAATACCCTTTGTTACCAAACGGGTAAAAGTGACATTTAAGTGTCTGTCCCTTTAATTCAGAGCTCTTAGTAGATGAAAATATGTTCATCTCTTACCTCCCCTAGTGATAATTATAATTGTATTGTTGGATCACATTTCTTGACTCTTGTGTAATTTAACTCTGTCAGCATTAATCTCCTGGCTGTTCACATCAGTGGAACTAAATGTCTGCTTAATATTATATAGGTTAGATGGTTGTCATCCTATTTGGAAAAAACAATAAAAAAACTTACTGTGGTGCTAGGCAAATGTATTATGAGGGTACCAGGCTTAATCTCTAAACATTTATACTGTAGTGAAATTACGTTTGGAAATAGATTTTTACCTTTTTAGAATAATGGATGCTATTTGTTTCATACCCATCCATAGGTTACTTTCCCCATTTTTCTAGCAAATTATTATTGTTTGTTCTACAGCATTTGTAACATGAAGTGGCTGTATATCATCAAGAGAAAGAGAAATGCTTTTTATAATGCAGATTTACATTTTACTTTTAGTATGTAATAACGGTTATATTTGTCTATCTGGGTGTGGGAACATTCTGACAGGTGTGAGGGATAACTGCTTGATATAAACTAACTACTACAAGAAAATGAACCTCTTGATAAAGACTTCTTAGTTAGACTGATAAGTAAAGTTCAGAGAACGTAACTATCTGCTATTATGTATCATATGATTACCTTAATATTGATCTTGATCTTTTATATGGATAGCAAACGTTGACAAAGAGAGACTAAGGCAGACATTTGTGTAGTGCACCTTTAGCTGAAATGTTATCTTTATATCAACGACTAGTTAGCAGGCAAAGGATTCATATTTCATTAAAGTATCGATCGTATTCTTTATAGAATATGAAAATTTAAACACTGCAGAGTGCTTTGGAATTTTAAATGAATAGTTTTCATTTATATTACATTTTAATTTAGCTAGTCAAACACATTTGTTAGACATGATTATGGGCTGAGTCTTGAACTAGACATTATGGCTGAAAATAGGACTGCAAGGTGTGTCTCTTGCCGAAGACAGAGAATATATCATATTTGGAGAATTCAAAAGTGTTCTCTGCACAGGAAAAGATTTAAGACTTAATAAGGGAACATACAAATAAATGTTATTGATAGGTCAATAGAAATCCAAACAGTTTTCTGTCAGCCTCCTGGAGTCTATTGCTTTCTTTTCTCCATCTCACTTATTAAAATCTAGCCATACTGGCTTTCTTTGGTTTCCTGATCAGACTTAGGTACTTTGACCTCACTGGTCTAATTGCTGGGACCTTTTCCTCGCATTTTCCCATAGCTGGTAACTTCTCCCTGTCCCTGATTACTTCTTAATATTCAAGTCTCATCTTCTCAAAAGAGCCTTCTCTGTACTACTACTTTAAAGACAGCATTTTGATAGTCTATTCTATGTATTTTTTGTCTTTCTCCACTCAGTTTCTCTTATGGTACACAATAAACTCTTCATAAATATTGAACAGATGAATAAACAAAAAAGACAAATGCAGGACTAAAGGTAGAAACATTCAGCATAATTCAATGAGCCTTTCTGGTGCTCAAGGACACTGTCCAAATCTGTGTTAAAAGGAAGGAAAAATGACATTCCTTTCTCTGACCCAAAAAGCATATATAGGTAATGACAAAATACATAGAAAACATGGTAACTATACTGTAAGCACAGTACAGAAAGTGTCAGGTGGCTTTGACTTCTGGAAGATAACCTATGCCTAGTCTATGCATTGCATGAAATTATAATGTGAACTCAAATATAGTTAGATTAGTGAGAATTTGGGGTGTTAAGTATATAAGGAGGCTGAAAGATCAAGTGAAGAGGCTTGGACATGCTGCAGTCAGGCATGGTATCTGTGTTGTTTCTTGAACAGCAAATCTTATGATGAAACAATCCATTCTAATATTGGGTCAAAGGCAACCTTTCAAAGGTGGCCCACAAAGGCTTCATTTATTTTTTGTACTTAAGAAATAGTACCAGGGGTTGCATTCACACAGAAGAAGGTGGCTCTTTAAAATGCAAATACTCATAATTTAGCCTTTTAACCTTAATTATCAATTAAATTCTTGCAGAGTTTAGTTGATTTTGAAAGCAAAATAGAAAAAGTGTAGATAGTTGGGGTTTAAATGTCAATGGGAGGAGTAAGAGTGCCAAGAAGAAGAGAAAGCTCCACTTAAAGTGGAGACATGAGGACTGCCAAATTATAATTTTCTTAAAACTTGCTTTGGCTATTACTCAAAATTCTCTTGCCTGTTCATTTTCATTCTAAAAGCAGTGGGTAGGATAGTTGGTAATTGGGAATGTTGGTAGATCTTAAGGAAATAAGCACCTAATTAGTGAAATGACAAACAAATGAAAGATAAACAATATATTTGAATACATAATCAACTGTACTGGGTGATGGAGTGGTACTTGGTTATGGTGAATAGAATAATAGAATTTCAGAATAGAAAGACACCTCAGCGGTGAGTGAGCTAAAGCCTGTACCAAATGCCATATCTGGCTTCTTCTTGACCACTGAAGGGACAAGGGTCTCAGAGGAAGATAACTTTTTTATGTCTAACTTCCAATAAGCCCTTCCTTATATTTGGCTTAAATACTCTTTATCTTTGAGGCTAGAAGTGAAAGGAATGAATTTAATCTGTCTTTTATTTGGTTATCATGTATTACATATTTTAAGATTTTTATTTTGTCTGAATCGCTTAAAGTTTTTATGTTCTATATGGGACAATATTCTCTCTTTTATTCTTTACTTGTTCTGGACTTTGAACCCTTCCAACCTATGGTTGCTCTTTTTTAGGGATACTTTAGGTGATCAATTTTTTTCCCCCAAACATTGAGACACAGAATTTAGCAGTGTTTTTGGGTAACAAAAGACCAGGCCAGGGTGGCATGCGCTCATTGGTTCTGGTTACTTTAGTTAACACTTATTTCATACTTGAATTCTGTGCTGTCTTTTAAAAGACTTTTTTGGATTACTAATTGTGGATTTGTTTTGGCTGAAGAAAGGTAAGGGATCTAAAGATTTGACTAATGAGCTTATGATTAATATGTTAAGTCTTAAATATAGGTGGTACATTTGATGGAATACATCAAAATGTAGGTTATCATTGAATTCCTGAATGGCAAGAATCTGAAGAAGACTAGATTGTTTCCCCTTGACTATGTTTTCCTACCCCTGAGAGCTGTGAAATGGACAGATTAATTTAAATTATGGTACAAAACTTAAGTATAATTTAATGAAAAAGTGTAAAAAAGTATAGATAATGATTAAATCCAAGAGATGAAATTGTACCGGAGTATGGGTTAATATAAATGGAATCTTTGTATTTCAAAGACTCTTTGTCTTTTGACAACTAAATGTCAGGCATAGAGGTATAGAATTAATGTGTGTGTAGTGTTTGTGTGTGTGCCTGTGTGTGTGTGATTACACACACAGGTCCTTGCAATATCTGAGAGATTGTGTTTTCATTTCTGGTCACCACCTTAGCAAACTAATCAATGAGGCATGAACTGCTATCTGCAGTGAAAGAAATGAAAAATAAACCAGAGATAATCCCTCAGTTAAAAGGTTATTCTGTGTGATAAAAGCTATTTTGTTAATTTATTTACTTACTGGTACAGTGAGATAAAGTGAAAGTACAATTAGGGAATTCTTGTTGAAAGAATTTTAAAGGGCAATGATGACTTAATATTTTGTATTATTTGATTGACACTGAAGAGAATTTTTAAACTAATTTTTTGGAACTCAGATAAGTCTATGTTACTTTGCTTTAGTTTATTTTGTATCTTAAATTGTGTAGGTATGTACCTAATACAAATCATTACTCAGTAAAGTCTTCTTTAAATGAATCCTTAACATTTTATATTATGTCTCTTAATTTAATGAAGAATGATAATTTTTTGGAAAGACTATTTCTATCATTTAATTTTATTGTTAATTACATGTGTGATATATACTTTTTGAAAATTATTAATTTGTTCCTTTTCCTGCTGATTCATCCAGCAAACATAGTATTAACTTTTCCTTTTTATCAGACTATTGAATTCTGGGGAAAGAGAAATATATAGAACAGAGTTACTTCATTTAATGGCTTTGTGTACTTAGAAAAAAAGCTATATAAATTATTATGTAAATGTGGTAGAGATTATAATATGATACTATGGTATTCCATGGTACTATGGAAGTAGAGGGAAGTTGGTGAGCAATGTGTACCTGGGAAGATTAGGGAAGAAGTTGATGAAAATTTGTGTAGGATTTCTCACGCGTACAATTGCCAGAAGGCATTCCAGGCAGAAGAATTAGCGTCTGTAAGGCATAGATATATGAAACTAATTAGGTAGCAACTACAGAGTGAGAGTGAAAAGTTACAGGAAATTATTCCTGAAAGGAATTGAGAGATTCATCTGAAATGAATTGAGGGATTCAATTTTGGAAGGTCTTGTATGCTATAAGAAGTTTGGAAAACTTTTATAAGATTTGCAGAAGAAAGCACTGAAGATGCTATAATGTTAGTTCTAAATAGATCACTTAGGTCAGTGTTAAACAATATTAAAGGAATAGGAGGGAAGGAGCATGAGACAAGGCAGGAGCAATGTGAATGAAGAAGAGAGAGAGTTGGGAGATGTATCAGAGGCAGAATCAATAAAAGCTGGTTACCATTGAGTGGAGAAGTGGAAAGTACATTAAAAATTAGGGAAAAATTGGGATGACTTCCTGGGTTCTGGCTTTGAGGATTGGATGAATGGTGGTTTATTATTAGAGATATGTAATAAAGTAGGTTAAGGAGATGCAGGTTTAAGGAGAAGATAAGTTTGCAATCAACTTGCTGTATTTTAAATGCTTTTGAAATATTTAGATGTCCATTATACTTATACTACTATGGTTTTGAAGCAGGAGAAAATGGAAAACGTCATTTCTGTGTTCCCAGAAGTTTGTTTTATTCAGTGACGAGTTGCAGACCTAAAATTATTTGAAGCTTCACATTTTTTAGTCTAAGAACTGAAGTTTTTGGTATAATTTTCAGGAAAAATGACTAAAGAAAATTATTCTTTAGAGCCCATTACTTCTCCCAATTGACTGAAAGTTGTCTTTTTTACTTATATAATCTTTTATATCCTCTTCTCACTGGAAATACTCTTGATTTGTATACTCTGTATTCATCAACAGATAACTATTCAAATTAGCTATCTTAATAGTTTTTAACAACTATTAAAATTCCCATATAAAGCCTTTACTCAGAGAAATCAAAAACAGCAGGAGGAAGAATAGTGACATTGAGGTAGAAATGAGATAAAGAAAATGTCACAAATACAGGAAACTACCTTCTTAGACTGGAAGAATATACCCTTGATCAGCACAGAATGCACACCGTCATCTTTTTCTTTTGCTCTCACTGTTAACCTTCTTCTTATTAAACCCTCTATGATAATAGTAACTTCGCTGACTATTTTATTTCAAGTTCTAAAATTCTGTCTTCTGTAGCACCTCTTGAGGGTGTCAGGGAAAGAAAGATGTGGATTCCAAAAGCTTAAATGAGTTGTCAAGGTCACACATCTAATAAGTGACAGCTTCTGTCTTTTGATCCATGGCAAATGACCTTTTGTCTCTACTATTCAGAGGCACCATGGGATAATGGAATAAGCACAGGCTTTGAAGTCAGGGATACATAGATCTGACATAAAGATTCAAAATTCATGAGTCATGCTATTGGGCCAGTCAGATTAGATTTCCTCATCTGAAATATGGAGGTAATAATATTTGCCTTAAAGGGTTGTTGGAATTTAAATGAGATAGATATTTTACTTACCTGGTACATAGCTATTTTGCTTATGTTAGCCTTCCCTTTTTTCTTAGTAAAGTCAGAATCTTAACTCCTTATGTCCTCAAATTGGGAGAAAAGAATGAATGAACCCACTATCAAGAGCTCAAAGTTTAGAACAATAGTTAGGTGCATAGGCTATCTGCCCCTTTATTTCGTGGCTTCATAGTCTTGTTTCCATCCTTACTTTTACAAAAATCTTTTACATCCTTCAGTTTACAAAAATTTCCTTTCTCAATGCCCTGTATATTCTAAACATTTTTGATGGGTTTCTTTAAAGTCAAAGTAGCATTTAACCTGCACTTTGAGTGATACTTTTCATATTACTACTTGGAAAATCAGTTTAAGAATTGGATACAAAAATTAACTCTATGTTTTCATAAGGAATATTTAATATATTTAATAAATGTTAACAGACATTTTATTGTTTGTCTTTAGTCATCTCTAAAGTGTGTACAATACTTTATATAAACATGCAGCTAAATAAGCATACACCTACAAAAAGAATCTCAACTAACAACTGACTTAAACAAGTTAAAATATGGAAAAAATTGCTATAAACTTTTTTTACTTTTCAGAAAAGATTTTCTTGTTATGTTATTCTGAAAATCATTTTAAGGACAACTATTGATAAAGTAGCCCATGTCCTGGATTTTTTGGAACTGCCCTTATATTTTAATTTAGTTAATACTCTGAACTTCTTTTACATGAGGGACAAAACTATAATTCTTTCTCATAGGTATGCTGAGGCCTGTTGTTACCATGATGAAGATCTCATCCACATGATCCAACTCTACTTCTGAAACCTTTGAAATTGTTTCTATGAAGATTTACCATAAAATAACCTATATGAAATATTTCTGAGGATATAACTGAGCAACTTTTTAAGCACAGCTAACATTTTGAAGTAATCAATCATAATTAATATGACATATTTATGTATCTGTGTAGACATTTTAGAGCATGTGAGGTAATGGCAGATGAATGTTAACATTATATCATCTTTACTAAATTTTTCTCAAATTTGTAGTTGAGCATTAAGGAGTTATAAAAAGGCTGAATCTAAACTACTTCCATAATATTTACTTATAAATATTGGAAATTATATTTCTCTCTTTAAATTTTTTTCTGTATATAGTCACTGTCTTTAAATTTTGCTGATAGTATTAAAAATTCTTGAAAACTGGTTTTAAAAGAGAAATGCCAATGGCCCATTGAGTGAAAGAGAAGAGAAAGAGGCTGCTAAAATCTAATACATTATCTATTATGCTGCAGTTGCAGAATAACAAATATTTTAATTTGTGTACTTAATCAATTATTTCTTCATGCCTCGATAGCCTGTAAAACATGGGTAAATGTCTTACAGTGTTACCTTTTAAGACACATTACCATGAGAATGTAGTAAAATGACGTGGTTAAATGTAAGATCATCTAAATCTATAATGATTTAAATCATCTGTTCTTTAATAATACATCTAGGAGCTTTTTTTGTGGGATTAGGCCTTATCTGCAAATAAACCTTGGTATTGATATAATTATAAGAGAACAATAATATATTTCTGTAGTCTACCATTTAGTCCATGTTTTATGCACGTTTGGACCATTGAATTAATCTCTGAAACAATAGAAAGAAATTCTTTACTAGAAATAGCTTGCTTTTGCCTTGGCTTTGTGGCAGAATGACATTAGGTAACATATAGGGTTGTTGTTGAACCTGATTGCTTTAGCAGCCCTCGGGTTGATAGTATCAGGTTCCAGCCTGCCCTGCTGGGTCAACATGGACCCAGTCTTTTAAAGAGAAAAGTTCAGGGAAAGTTCACTTCTATTGTTTTACCATGGTTACAAAACAGAAAGAAAAAAAAGAAAGAAGAAAAGAAGAAATCTTGGGCTTGTGACCTGTTGCTGCCATGAGCCCATTACTGGGTTCTTTTTGTTTTTTTATCAATTAAACATTGCAACAGAGAAAATTAAAACGTGCAGTAATCTATAAAAGAATAGAAGCCAAAGTATACTCTATTATCGCTTGTAGGAAATCTTCAGACATATTCAGTGACTGCCATAGTCGTTGCAGCAAATGCTTAGATTAGTTTAATTTCATTTAAAATATTGTTTAAATTTTTAAAACCTTAGTAAAAAAATTAAAATCTGTAAGGCTGCTATGGTATGAAAGATTTGTTTATTGTTCTTTTGGGGGGGGTGAGGCAAGTAGTTTATTAAAACTATGTACTACTAGCTTTGACTAAATAGATTGAAATAAGTGTTTATTTCAAGTTAACAGGTGGAAATGTAATGCAGTATTTTCATTAAAAATTTTTGTTAATCTTAAATAATAAGAAGTTGTGATGTGTAACAGACAAGCATGGCCTTACTTGTAGCAACCTCTGACTATCTTGTAAATATAGCTAAAAATCAAAGCAGTTTATAATCCTGAAGTTTCGGAGTCAACTAAACTTGTAGAAATCGTTGTTCTAAAAACATTTGCCTAGTGTTAGTTCTGAAGAAGGTCAATGCAATCTAGTTTATTTCACATTTTGTTCTTTGAGTCTGTAATCTCATGACTAAAGCAATGCAGATGGAGCTAGTCTTCTTATTTAAAAAATACGAATGATCCCTATAATATGGAATGTTATCTATATAACCCACATATAATCACTGCCTGATGATATTTCAGTCTAATTTTTGTCCATATTGTATTTTGAAATATAAATTTATATTCAAGGAAAAATATTTTCAGATTGGACTTCTAAGAAAAAAGATATTTTTCTGAAAAAATATGATTTATTTAAGAATATATATTCAAATAAATTTATATTAGATAGTTCTTCAGGTAAAAATATTGTGGGTCATTTTAGAATTTCTGTAATGATACTAAAAATTCTGTATTACATTTTTGTCATGTATGCCAATGCTTGGTTTCCAGAGATGAAAAGTGAGGGGTGAGTTACATAGAGTCAAGATAACAGAGTAAGATGAATCGTTGTGACCCTTTGGAATGATACTATCTGTGTTATGTGCTCATTTGTTTATTGATCCTTTGCTGTTCTGATTAACATAATTTATTTTCCTTAAAATCACCTGTGTCAAGCTTAGAACTGAACTTTCTCAAGATCTAGACAGAGTGCAGGGAAAGACAAGGGGGATATTTAAATATTTATTCAAATTTGTCAGAAAATGTGGAAAGTATCAAAAACATTCCTCATATAAAGTTTTTCATGTCACTTATACTAATTCAAAATAACACTTGTGCCAGTCTTCTCATAATACCTGCTATTTCCAACATCACACTGAAATCACATTTTAAATTGTCACCATACTGCTTATTGTTTTAGCATGTTAAAAGTTAGATTTTAAAATATATTAATTCGGGTTAGATTTACAAGTGATGATCTTAATCTGTGATCCACTCCTTTTCAATGTGATTTCTTCATATGTTAAAATTGGGAAATATTTAAGTTGTAGAATGCTTAACACTGCTGATGATCACTTCTGAATACAAAAGCCTGCTTGAATGACTGAATCAGGCAGCTGATAACAAGTTACTTACGACTTATGATTTCAGAGGTCATCCAGTCCTTCATCTACCTGCAGTACAGGACTCACCTCAACTATTCAAGATAAATTGCTGTCTCTCAGATTTTAAAAACCTTCAAGAGAAGAGTCTGTAGAGACCTTCCCTGATAACCTATTCCAATGTTTAACTGCTCTAATGAGAGGAAGAACTATTTTTTCATATCTCATCTATATCCCTCCTGTTGCAGTTTAAGTGTTGATACTTATTTTAATGTTATTTTCCTGCTCTTTATTACTGTGCATTCTGAATTTATTATTGGCCAGATTTTCCCAGTGCATGAAGTGATAGAAATAAATCTTGTGCATTTTCAAGGATCCAGCCTAGTGTATGACCTAAATGTGTATTGTTTAACTTCAGTGGCCTTAGTTCATGTTTTCTCTCTACTTAGAACAATTTTTCCTCATCGTTAAAGGGATATCATTAATTACTTTTATATAAAATACTCAACTAGGGTATTGTTTGATCCATTCATGCTACAGTGCACTAAACAATTCTAATATTAAAAAATATTTAATTTTTCTAAAATTTACTCCAAAAGCCAACCTTAAAGTTTCTCCCAAAGAGAAATTCCCCAAAGACTATCAAGACCCAATATAATTTTTAGGTAAATTGTTTGCTTTAAAGATATTCCACTGAATTCACATGGTCCATTTTTTCATATAAGAATTTCTGAATGGAGAGGGAGGGAAGAAAATGTTGGAAGACTTTTAAGGTAATCAGTCATGTGTTTTCCTACCTGGCAACACACACACACACACACACACACACACAC
>NW_007249741.1:560979-612405 GCF_000164805.1 Carlito syrichta
TGTGTGTGTGTGTGTGTGTGTGTGTGTGTGTGTGTGTGTGTGTGTGTGTTGGGGGGAGGGGGAGAAATGAGCTTGTGATGTTGCCCATACTGGTCTCAAACTCGGGACCTCAGATGATTCTCCTACTTTGGTTTCTTGAGTAATTGGGATTACAGGTGCAAGCCCCCGTGTCCAGCTTTTAGGCCTTTGTTCTACATCTTCACTTGAAAATTATTTGCCTCTCCTTACCTCTCCCCTTATGAAATTCCAGTTCACCTTCATGTCCCAAATCAAAACTCAGGTATTCTGGGAATCTTAGTTACTCACTTCCCCAAAGTCCACCATCTGCCTTTGGCTTACATGTACACAGGCTCACGTTCAAAACCAGCTCAGGGAAAAATTAAAATGTATGGCCCTTTATTTTAAAATAGTAAGAATCAAGATGCTGACAGCAGAGCATTAAATCCAGCACAAGGATCTCTTCTCAGCATGTGTCTTGTGCAACTGCAAAAGTTGTATGCTCTCCTGACACTTCCTCAAGAAAGGTTCCCATAGCATGTAGTTCACAACTTTATTATGTAGCATTTATATCATTTACCTCATAATGTTTGCTGCATGTGTATGTATGTGTCTATCATTCCAGAGATTGTGGGTTCCATGAGGGGACAGACCATGTCTTAATGTTCTTTGAAGTTCTTTGACCTGGTAAATTTCCTCACAGGAAGAGACACTTGCTAAATTGTATTGAATTGAATGTGAAAATATCTATGGGAGAGAAGAGCATTCAAATGTGCATTTCTTCAAGACTTGAATATAAACTAATTCGGGAAATAAAGTTCTTACAAATATTAAGATGAAAATCATGGTTTGTCAGTAAGGTTTCAAACAGTTTAAATAACTATAGTAAACTCTTACTACTGAGGCAGATTTATTATTAATGTGGAAATAGAGTGCAAAGAATTCTAAAACATGTAGTATTAGGTTGATTCTAATATGAGAATGAATGAATTTAATGTTTAACATTATGTAATACTTCAAATAAAAATGTATATTGTATTCAGAAAAATGGATTGAGAATGAAATTGTGTAATGGAAAAAATTGCCATAAGCAAATTCTGAAAAAATTTTGGCAAGTTGAGGTAAAGAAAACATCATAGCTCATATTTGTGAATAAATTAATTTTATTTTTGTATCAAGCCAACATGTAAAAATGGAGGCCATCCAAGTAATCACATTACATGTTTTTGCTCAATTTCAGATACTAAAAACTATCAAACAATTTGGAAAATTGTGCCTCACTGTTTTGATTATTTCAAATCTGAATATTTGCAAACATGCTATATTTGATGAAATTTCAATTAGGGAGGCTATTATTAAAAATACATCTTAGTCTTTGGAAAAAATACAAATATTGTATTCAATAGAATTCAATCAATATTAACTTCTAAATTTAAGAAGGATTAATAATATATGTGCTCTTAGCGCTCTGTCACCCTTAAGTGCGGTGATGCTATATAAAATAACACTGTAGTGTCAAGCTCCTAGACTCAAAGAATCCTCCTATCTCAGCCTCCTGAAGAGCTGTATGCAACCACACTCAGCTAATTTTTCTATTTTTTGCAGAGACAGGGCCTCAAAATGTTGTCCAGGCTAGGCTTAAGCTCCTGGGCTTAAGCAACCCTTCCATCTTGACCTCCCACAGTGCTGGGATTGCGGGCATGAGCCATTTTAAAACTCTGAATACAGTGTTCTGTTCTGAGTTCTGTACTGTTCACTTTAGAAAATACTCTGATTGAACTTTTTTTTTTTTTTTGAGTCTGAGTCTCACTCTGTTGCCCAGACTGGAGTGCAGTGTGGCATGTTCATGACCCCCGCAGCTCGGCCCACGTGATCCTTCTGCCTCAGCCTTCCAAGTAGCTGGAACTATAAGCGTGTGCCACCAAGCCTGGCTAATTTGTTGTTGTTGTTGTTGTTGTTGTAGAGATGAGATCTTGTCAAGTTGCCCAGACTGGTCTTGGACTGCTGGGCTCAGGCAGTTCTCTTGCTTCTACCTCCCAAAGTGCTGGGATTACAGATGTGAGCCACCGTTCCTGGCCTGATTGAACTTTTATATATATGACTTGAGGTTGGTTGCTAAGACTAGGGAATGTATATGATAAGAAGGCTGTGATCCTTAGATTTCTTGATTGATGAGAAAAAATAGACCATTTCTAACAAGAAAAAATACATAAATGATATTGTACAAGAATGTAAAAGAATAAATATATAAGTTAAAGAGTAATAGTTGAGGGATGTGAACTGTAAAGGAGAGAGAGGAGATACAAATTAAGAAGCACACTACAAAATTTGTGTGAACCATATGATCATTACTGATTGTTTTAATGGAGGAGACTTCATGGCATGCTGAAATAAGATTAGACTTAGACTTGAAATACTTGATTTTGAAAAAAAGTCTTTTCATCTATGGATGAAAATGGTAGTTCCAGTGTCTTTCGGCTGTTGAAAAACAGACAGAACTTTTCCCAAGCCTACTTCTATAGCAAAAATGCTACTGAAGGATTGGAAGAGTTTCTTTGGTAGTTAACAAATTGCCTATCTGCCTATGCATTTATTTATAGACTTGGGTATGTGAATTCAATGAAGAATTCAAATCCATAAAACATTTTTGAATAAATTCATTTTTAATGATGTTTAATGATTTTTTAATGATGTTTAAACCACTGTCTTCCATACGCTTCAACAGACCTTACCTACTTACTATAAGCAAATGCTCATTTCAAATAGGTTAGTTTCTTCCAGTGAAGCCCAGTGTACTGAAAGCTGCAGCCAATAGCATTCTGATCACAAAATAGTGCTATATGACCATTATTTTCTTATCTCTGGGCATAGACTTTAATCTTATTTCCAAACTGGAGTAATTGGATTAATAAAGGTCAAAATCTTAACACAAAATGTTATTACTAGAGGAAAACCAAGCCATGACAGGACAGTTTATCTTGACAATAATATAACTGGATACTTCTTAACTATTTGATTGTTTTGGGTCCTGTCCTAGACCTTATATTTTAATTAGCATTATATCCAAACACAATGGATTGTTCTTTATATATGTACTAGAAAATATGACTTAGTGCTAGTTTCGACATTGCTGCCACAAAATATAAATGAAATTAGTAGTCTTAATCAAAATTTATCAGATAAATTACTACACTGATTTTAGAAGCAAAGAAGAATACTTACAGTAAATATATTTTAATTTTTAATTAAACCTGTTATCTCTACACTTCTTTCTTGAAAAGAGATAAAATGCTTTTGCTAAGTAGGAGAAAAGTGAGTTTTTATCACTATATTTTGAACTCAGTAAAATGGTTTACACTATATAACTTCATTTTAGGGCTGTATTCACCTTTCCCCCACATATTCAACAGCTGGGTTTGGATTAGTTGTTAATAATCTAGTGCAATCTTTAGTCAGTCATTGTTTGTCAAAACATCTAAGCCTTAACATTTAGGCTTCACATAATTGGTACTATCATTCTAAATCCAACTTGTCTCCTCTTTCTTCCCCTAAGGATGAATCAAGAATTAGTTAGAAGGAGAAGATTTGCTCTGATTAGAGGGCCAGTCTTACTCCTATGCAAGTTATTTTCCCTCCCCACAGGTGTTGAAGGCTTTGGGTTTCTTTTCACAAGTTTGCTTCTTATGCATTCTGTCTGCAATTGAGCTCTGGCCTACATATGCTCTTACATTTTAAGTAGTCACAAAAATGATTATGTTCTTTATGATGCATCTTACAGAGTCAACTTTACTCCAACAACAAATAACACCAAATTCTCATTGGCTCATGACAACAAACATTTATTTCTACTTGAGGACTGCTAGACAGAGACAACTCTTCTGAGCTCTGCTGCGGTCTGTTGATCATGTACTCTTCAAGGAAGAGCGCAGATGCTCAGGAGGGGGCAGGGCTATGCTGGTTCATGTCAGACTTATTTTCATTATGGCGTATGTCACATCTACTCATGTGTCACTGGCCATAGCAAGTTCTATAGCTAAGCCCAAATTAAAAGGTGAGAAAACCTTCTATGATGAAGAAATGTATTTTTCTCATATTATGTATAGGAAAGCATTGCAAGGAAAAGGAAATGACAGTCAATTATGAACAGTAAATATAATTTATTAGTCAACATGAATTTATTAAATGCATATTATCTTTTGACTCTGCTAAGAGACTACATGCCACACAAATAAGAAAGTTAGAGTTCTTATTCAGAAGTTAATTTTTAAAAATTGAACATTTAAAAATTATGAAATCCTAACCAACTACTATTTTAAAATCTAGATTGAAATGACAATAAATATTTTAGTCTATAGGTTGATATTCCAGTCATATATATTCCTATTTAGTTCCTGAATAAGAGTGGTAAGGCCCTTTAATATGATTTTCATATAACTTCTTGGAGTGTTATGGTCTAACAATTTTTTCTCTTGTGCAAAATTCTTGTAAATCGATTAAACTGACTTTAGAAGAGATCTGTTTTTTTCTCACTAATTTTAAAGAAGTAATTTATGGTTTAATCCTTTAAAATAAAATTAACTCTCCATTTGGCAGCATCATTTATGCTGTTGTCAGCACCACCTTTTCCTAAGATAATTATTATCATGTGTTTCAGGAAAGATGTTAGAGTATATTTCAGTGCTTTTCTTTTTTTTTAATCAGCATTGTTCCTTGTCTCAATAAATCTCTATTATTATACAAGTTCAATGCTACCTTTTGCGTGACAATATTTTCTGCTTCGATGTAGAGGAAAAATAAATTTAAAGTAATTGCTTTCAGAAGTTTATTGTTTTATAGGACTGTTGTAAGTAAAGAGGATGCAAAGCACTTGTTAATGTTTGCTTGTTAAGCTTACTGAAGGAAGATGTTTAGATAAGCCTAGAATTATTTTCTTCCTTGTTTCATTCCACTTTAAACTAATAAGAAAATAATTCATTGATGGCAAACTTTTTAAAATCATTTCACAAGAAATATAGGTTGAAATATACTGTATGATTGTCATTTTAATTTGCTATCTTGAAGGTGAAGTTTACATAAAAATGATGTGCAATTGAGAGTCACTTTAAAGTGGAGAATTTATTTTCCATTCTTTCGAAAGGCTTTAGATGTGAATAATTTGAGTTTAGCATATACATTTCTGGTGCCTTGCTTGACTTTTGAAAACAGAGTGTTGTAACAGAATCGAATGGAAAAACAGATATTTTGCATGGTTTTATTCATATATATGTTAAAGATATTCTTTTGAGAAGGAGGAAGAGGAGGAAGAGGAGAAGGCAGATAGCAGAAACCGAAGCTTGCCCACTATACACTCATGCATATGCAACGTGTGTGTGGGTACACACACACATACTTATATAATTTGGGGTTGGCCAAGGGGTTTTGGTGGTTATGGAACTGCAGGAACAAGGTTGTGGAGTTGGCATCATGGCATTGATCTTAACACAGAAAATTCAGTCTTACTTCAATGTTGCAGGAGAGGAGTGGAGCAGGAGTTTAGGCTCCTATGTCTAAAAACAACTGTATAATCAAATATTATAAAGCAGAATGGGATTGAACAAACATTCATGGAACTAGCATTTTTTATTAATCTGAATACATTTTTTTGTTTACCTATGCACACTTTATTTTTCTCACACGGACTCCTTTCTGATTTTTATTTTCAATATTCTACCTCACAAAATCCCACTGATTTTAAAAAATTTTTACTTCATCATTATAGTATGCATTTTAAATTTATTCTTCAAATACTCTTTACTCCTTTAACTAACTTGAATAAATTCCCTTTTTATTCTATTTTATTTCCTTTTATGTTTATCTTTTTTGCATTTGGAGATAGAGCAATAGACATCATTTATTATGGGAAAAATGCAGTGAATAAAATATTATAATTTTTGAAAAACAATTGCCTCTAGTTAATATAACTTATATTAATTATAAATATGATAATTATCAAATATCATATTGAATTTCAAAATCCCATATTTAAATGTATGCTTACTTAAAACTGTCTTGAACATGTGATTTAGTATTTATATTTATTGATTTCATGTAGATAAATATGTGTAAAACCATTTATGAAGAAATTGATTTAAGAAATCTGAGATTTTGTTATGTAATTGCTGTCCTTGCATATCAGTTAATAGTTTTGTTCATGTACCTTATTTCTGTTGTATACCTGTAAATTGTGAATAGCTTTTATATGCTTGAAGAATTGATAAACATTTATTAGCGAGTCTGATTTTAAATTGTAAGTCAAGTGCTGGTTTTGAATTTATTTATTCTACAATGGGGGAAAGTTCCTAGAAAATAATTCACTAGTTGAAGTTAAAATTTAGAAGTCTCTAGATTAACTAGAGTTAATTTAAAATTGAAGTCCGTAAATTCTGCTTTTAACTTATTAAAGCTAATTTACTTTGAACTTTTCTTAACCAATTACAAGCTAAGATTAGGTCAGGGATGTGAAAAGTTTGGAAACATTAACATGCATTAATTTTTGTTTTCAAATATAAAGTTTGTATTATATTTTCTCACTACATAGCAGGGGGGATATATGAACATCTCATTTTTTCAGTTTCAGAATTCTAGTATATCTGTGCACGCAGGGCTAATCCCAGTAGTCACAGTGATCTAACCTAATCTTTGGGATGTCTTCAAATGTATGTAAATTAAAGTTGCCTACTCCTCAACATGTTTCTAAACTTGCTGTCTTAACACCAGGAATGTCTCCCAGTTTATGCTGAGATCAATTTTTTCTTTGCTTTTGCTTTTTTCCTGTTCTCAATCTATATGAATGCCAGCTTGTCAAAACTCTGTGTTTGGAGGGGGGTGAGGGGGGTGTACGTGCCCTCACACATTTCACAAAATTTTAGAGTGAATTCTCTAGGTGGTCTAGTGAACAGTGACTAGAAAACAATAGAAAAGGTGCAATTAAAACTAAAATCATATAATTGACTGTTTTAAGCTACACATTCAGAAACATGTTACATAAGAAAAGGAACATTGCTTTTAAAATTTTTAATGAAAAATCATTCAATATTATGATGTATAGTGAGACTATAGCAATTTTATATATTTAGCTGTGAAATATGATTGGAAAAGATAATACAGGTTTTGGTATTTTCTTCCTTCATGATCCATTCTTATAAATGTGACAAATATGCACGTTCAAGGCATCTCTTCAAATTTTATGAAAAATTTTGTGTGGAGGTTGAAAACAAGAGAAATACCTTGGATTGATTTAAAATATCTTCTGTAGCAAGATTCTACCATTGTCTTTTTTCATCCTGTTCAGAGTGACAGCTTATGTACCAAGAGGGTTTGTTCATAAACTACTTGCTACAACCACCTATTCAAGGTAAGGTAAATCTTATCAATGAACCCAATAAAAGAGTACAGAGCTTTTACTCCAAAGAGGCTATGTCTTGTAGGAAGGTATACTACTCTTTGTCATTCAAACAGAAAGCCCTTGAGCTTCAATAAAATTCATTGTTGAGGCTTGAAAAAAGCCCTGTGTTTTGGTAAATGGAAAGCTAGTTTTTGAAAAAGTCAGATTAAATGTCAGAAAATGAAATACAATTAAAAAATTGAATGATTCGAGGTGTAAGATGAGAGGTTTTTAAAATGTAGTTAGCAATCACGTCTCTACTCATTTCTTAATCACGTTTTTATTTTAAGATGTTTTTGACATATATTTTATTGCAACAGTATTTCTTTGCAGCCGGGCTCCGTGGCTCAGCCTGTAATCCCACGCTTTTGGGAGGTTGAGGTGAGTGGATTGCCTGAGCCCGCGGGTTCGAGACCCGCCCAGGCAACTTGGCGAGACCTCATCTCTACAATAAACAAAAAATTAGCCGGGCGTGGTAGCGCGCGCCTGTAGTTCCAGCTACTCGGAAGGCTGAGGCGGAAGGATCGCCGGAGCCCAGCAGGTGGAGGCTGCGGAGGCCGGGAGCGGCCACTGCACTCCAGTCTGGGCGACAGAGGGAGACTCCAACTCAAAAACAAAAACAAAACCAAAAAAACCCCAAAATATTTCTTTGCAATTTTAGTTGCCCTTGGGATATAGGACTTGGAGGCTGAAATTGCCCAAAGTTGTTGTATTTCTGCAAGGCAAATAGCCAAGTTATGTATTCTAGTGAATAAAATCAAAATATTATACTCCTAATTTCAGGCAGTTTAGATATATTTCTCACTTTTTTCTTCATACATATAAATAAAATACTCTTCTGCACATATGAATTATACTTTCATGTAACATTTTCAGAGTATTAAATATTAGTTTTTCCTGGTGTTTGATAATTTTTTTTGAATGGCATGGAATCTACTTCTAGTACGCTACTACTTTTATTGTTTTCCTGATTTAAACCAAATAAAACAAACACAAAAACTTGTACATTGACAAATAATTAAAGAATTTGGAGAAGCAAATAAAGAACTGAAGATAATATATAATTGAATCCATAAGAGAAAAATCACTGATAACATGTGTATAATGTGATCATACAGTGGTCTAACCTGTTACAACAAATAAAAATCTGCCATGGACATGTTCTTGTATCCTTTTTATCTAGCTTTTTAGAATATATATTTTGATGAGCTACTGTAATTTTAGCCATACCATAATTTATTCAGTCAAACACAATTATATGAACCTTTAGGGTTTACCCTTTGCATATTCTCCCTTTCTCGTTATTTTTTCAGGACAAATGTTTAGATTTGTCCATATGAAAGTGTTGGTTTAATGAGTATTCATATTTTAAATTTGATACCTACGGTTGAATTGTTTTTAAAATTATTACACTCTGTTAGTGTAGAATCTTTTAGCTTTGCCAGAGTGATGCCCAAAATATGATATTTTGTATTTGATTTGAATTTTAATTCCTTATTTACTAGTGAAGCTGTAAATCTTTTAATATGTTTATCAATTAATTGCATTTTTGTATTATTTTTCTATTTGTGTTCATTTGCAATTTAGTCTAGGATTCGTCATTGTTTATGAATTGAGTGATAATCCTGTCTTTGACATATACATTTTTATATCGTGACTTTATTCAACATTGGCTTTCCTAAAAATATTTCTGATTTATTTATATATATAATTCTATCAATTATTTTCTTAATAGTTTCTGACATTCATGTAATATTTACAAAGTATTGTCATAAGTATAGTTTTCCTTTAAATTTTTTAATTTCTTTTTTTTTTTTTTTTTTTTTTTGAGATAGGATCTCACTCTGTCTCCCAGACTGAATTCTAGTGGCATGATCATAGCGCACTGTAGCCTCTTAAGTTGAAGTCATCCTCTCTCCTTTGCTTCTCAAGTAGCTGGGATGATAGGTGTGCATCATTATGCCCAGCTAAGTTTATAACTTTTTGTAGAGACAGGGTTTTGTTATTTGTTCAGTCTGGTCATGGACCCCTTTCCTTAAACAGTCCTTCTGCCTGGGCCTTCCAAAGTGCTGGGATTATAAATGTGACCCCACTGTGTCTGGCCCAGTCTCTTTTTTCAAATGCATTTTAACTTTTCAAATAATTAGTAAATGTTTTGACACCATGTTTGTACAATATAGCCTTCCAATGGTATTAAATGAAGAATTTTAGGGCTTGTATAATATAATTATGCATGTGTAAGAAAGAATCTGTGATAAATATGTGTGCCATTTTAGTTTAAAGGTAGTTTGCTTTTGATAATCTAGAGGCCTATATTAAATCATATAATTAAATGCACACTTCTTATGGAAGTGTGAATTAGTTTTAAAGTTCATGTGTCTATATTTTAAAACCTAATTTAAAATGTACATATTTAATCAGCCGGGCGTGGTGGCTCATGCCTGTAATTCCAGCTACTTGGAAGGCTGAGGCGGAAGGATCGCCTGAGCCCAGCAGGTCGAGGCTGCGGTGGCCGGGAGCAGCCACTGCACTCCAGTCTGGGCGACAGAGTGAGACTCCAACTCAAAAAAAAAAAAAAAAAAAGGTACATATTTGTGTGTGGAATACTCTGGTTGATAATTTCAAGTTCTACAGATTGCCATCAGTTTAAAAATTTGTAGATTATTCTCTTTCCAACCACATTGTTCTGCAGAGCTAAGACAGATCCAGAATATTCAGTTAGAGGTAGGATAATGCAAAGAAGGCAGTAACTCAAAACTCTTCCACTTTATCATCATTATCAAGTTGACACCATGCAAAACACTCTGACGAGTCATAGTCTCAGCCTTTTAGGCCCTTAAATAACTACTGAGACAACATGGATTCAGATTGGCCATAGATCAGCAACGAGCATCCACTCCTTCCTTCATTCCCTCATTCATTTTTTAAATTGAATAAATATTTAATTTAATAAATCCTTACCCTCATGCAATCTGCAAGGACAGATAGTTACCATTAAACAAGTAGAAAAATAGTATTTTTGAACAACACTCAGGATAGAAATGCAGTGAAGTTGGAGAAGGCATCTATTAAGTCAGCCCCGTGCCACTTGGCATAATGGTTAGTTAAGGATGGTAAGGCAGGAGGACATCTTACTAGAGCATTCTAGAAAGCAGCAATGGCAAAGGTGTAGAGATGGGGCATTCAATTATTTTTCAAAATAATAAATGTATTGTGAAATAGCATATATATTCAGAGCTGTGGAATAGAAATGCAGCTTTAAAATGAATTTCAAAACTTATCTAGATATGGCTATTGACTTCTGATGTAAATTTCTTCAAGGCTGAAACGTTTTTATGATTAGCCCAGCAATTCAACGTGGACTTTTGCTCAGACAGACCTGTCTTTGTTTCTTCAACAGTCTGTGGCCTCAGGTGACTTATTCTTTTATAAGAGACCACTCTGTTCATCTGCAAAACGGGCATAATGATAATATTTATGTCACACAGGGTTATAGTGATGATTGAATCATATAATGCATGTCAAAGTATTTAGCATGATGATTGCATAGTAAATCAGTTATTATATCTCGTGATTCAAAATATAGCTAAATAACAGCTATATTAGTTTTCATGCTAACCTCATGAAAATGTACACAATTGTGAGCCATTGTGTTTCACATACTGTCACTTCCTAAGTAAATGTGTTATAACAGATCAAAAATTGCCCTTCTATGGAGGACCCATTCTAGACACTTAACATTTGCCCTGCCTTTGACAATACCATCTGCAGTTAGCAAGTTCACCCATTTAGTTGAGTTAGTCGATGTGCTACTCAACACATATCACTTGCTGTATTCTGTCTTGGAGAGTTGGGGAAGGCTTCAGAAGAAACAAACTTTTGTTATTATCTTAATGTCCTTAGTCAAGATAGACTTTAATACACACTAGAAACATATTGAACTTGTCAAAATGACCCCTCTAATTCTGTGCAAATGGAACATTTGTTGAGGCCTAACCTACCTGTCATCCTCGGTGCACTCCATACTTTTCTGCCTAGGAGTCCTGCCATTTAAAGACCTTCAATGTATTTTTCTTACCTTATCTGCAGTAGTCAAAATACTACTCTCACTTCAAGACTCATCTCAAATGTCTTTTTCTTCATGTTATCTGAAAGTGTATCTAAAGTCATTGAAGTTTAGTGTCATAACTACATATTCTGTGCACCAATAGTGTTGGAAAGAAGAAGCACATTTGGGGCAAGTCATCAGATCTGGAGTCCTTGGCTTTGAGGATAGTTTTTCAAACCAAGACTGAGACAGAGCTTTAAATATTAGAAAATTATCTAACAAGCAGTCAAACAAAGAAATTGAATGAAATATGGACTACTTCCTTGAATTAAATGAAATAATATTGATAAAGTTCTCAAAAGAATTCATGGTTCATATAAATATATCATATCTAACTGTAAGTTGTTGTGCTTTAGCCAATTCAAACAACACTATTAAGGCAATCATTTTGTACTATTTTAGTCTATGATTAAGACACAAATAAATTAATAAGAGAACATAGGAATTAACATAAGGATTGGAATTTTAAAAGCAGCCTCTGCCCAGTACCACAGGAGAAATAAAAAAACTCCCATGATAAAACAATGTGTATTCAAGCTTGAAAGGACAATTGCCAATGTCTTCTCAAACTCTGTGATTCAGATAATAATTTCTTATAATATCTGACATTAGTGTTAAAAGGCCATTCATTAAAGAAAACACCTCTTGATGTATTAAATAAAACTCAATTACTATAAATCATATTAATAGCAATGTTTGGTGCTTATGTAACATCTATGTCAGGTAATGAATTAAGCATGTTATTAAATCCCCGTAGGGTGGAAACAGCATACTTTTGCGTTAATATCAACCTTGCTTTAGCTCACAGGCTTAGAATCCTCAACTTTTTTAGTGTAAAAAAGTTGTCGGGAGGGCCCTGGGTTCTGGAGTTAGTACCAGAATCTCTGTGTTACAGGATGACATTTCTTGACAGCTCCCCATGCGTTACACAGTAGAGAGGAATGGCGGATGTATTTTTCTTATAATAGATTTCTCAAACAAATTAGTTATGTACATTTTCTCAAGAGGTGGCGTAAAAATAACTTGTCAGTGGAGGATGAAAACATGCATTTTAGGTTGCATCAGCCCTCTTGCCTCTGCATTCATAAGCAGGAAGACAAGATTTTCTGAATCCGGATTTAATAGGTTTTGTATTTTACCCTCATTTGAGACTGTATCTCCAAGGAGCAGTAGTTTAACAAACAAAACTATTGTTTGTACTTTTGTGATTTATAAGTGAAGATGCTTATAGAGTAGTTCCCTTTATTCGTGAGAGATATATCCTGACACCCTAATAGATACCTGAAACTGTAGAGTACTGAACCCAATATGTACCCTATGCTTTTTCCTACATACCTCCCTATGATAAAGTTTACTTTGTACATTAAGCATGGTAAGAGGTCAACAAAAATAACTAATAAAATAAAACAAGTATAACAAAGTGTAACAAAAGTTACATTAGTCTTTTTCTGAATGTGGTTTCTTTCACATTCAAAATATCTTATTGTACAGTGCTTATCTATACTCTGACAGCAGTTGACCACGGGTAACTGAAACTATGAAAAGCAAAACCGTGGACAAGTGGATGTTACTATACCAAATTGTTTTGTGTGTTTGTGTGTGTGTGTGTGTGTGTGTGTGTGTGTGTGTGTGTGTGTGTGTGTGTGTATGTGTGTATGTACGTATGGACTTACTTTACCAGAAATTTATGATTGTGGCTGTTTTATTACCTAAAGATACATGCATACTTACTGTATTTTTCCTCTATATTGTTGGTTTACTATGATTTATTTGCAAAATATTTTTTCTTATATGTCAAAAAATGGTAACAATTGTGATGAAGAGTGAGATAATAGCCCGGGTTTGGTGGCTCAGCCTGGAATTCCAGTACTTTTGGAGGCTGAGGTGAGTGGATTACCTGAGCCCACGGGTTTGAGACCAGCCTGAGCAACTTGTCTCTACAATAAATGAAAAATTAGCTGAGTATGGTGACACATGACGGTAGTTCTGGCTACTTGAAAGGCTGAGGTGGAAGGATCTCCAGAGCTCAGCAGGTCGATGCTGGGGTGACTGTGAGTGTGCCACTGCATTCCTGCCTGGGAGATGAAGAGAGACTCCGACTCCAAAAAAATAAAATAAAATGAGATAATAATTACTGACAAATGAAATAAAACTCAATTGAATACTTAATGAATTTTTTGATTATGAATACAGACCTCTGTTACAGCAAAATATGGAAAGAGAGGCAGGTTAATTTCTGGTTAGATTCAAATTTTGTCTATATTGTTAGTTATATAACATCAAATTGTGTTCTTTTAAAATTCCCCTAAAATAAGGCATTACAACAAAGACACATTTAAAGTAAGTAAATTATGATATCCTGAAGATATTTGACCAAAAGTCAGTGCCTATCATATGTCTAACACATTTCTCAAAGTCAGAAATATGGAGAGAACATATAGAGACATTACCTATAAAGCTCTTAGTGAATGATCATGTGCTATGCTGAGGTACTAACCATTCTAAAGAAGGAAAAATGAACATGGGATTGAGTAATTCAGGACTTCGTTACAGAAGTGTGTGTGTGTGTGTGTGTGTGTGTGTGTGTGTGTGTGTGTGTGTGTGTGTCTTTGTGTGCGTGTGTAAGGAGGATATGCTTCTGTGGATATTTTCTTACTTGGCACTTCCTCCCTTTTTTCAGTTGACTAACACCTGCTTGCTCATATCTCTCTCTCCTGAAGCACCCTCACGGTGGTGTCCCCAAAACACTCCCTTGAAACATTGACTACAGTATTTACCGTGATCTTTTGTAATTCTCTCCATATTGTCTATTTCCCAGTGTAGACCGTGAGCTACTTGAAGTCAGGCACAGAATCTTCTTGGCATTTTCAATACATATTGTAAGATCAGGCACATGAAAATGTTCAATTAATGTTTGCTGACTAAATTAATAAATAAATATGTTACTGTGGCAGTATTGCCTGGTGCTCAGGGTTTGGCCCCTGGAGCCAGATTACTTTGGTCGATATCTTCACCATTGTAGCTAATTTCAACTCCTGTTTATTTATCTTTTTAAGTAGTGATTTCAGTTTACTGATATTATTATTATTTATTTTTTGGTGATTATCAACTTTTGCATTTCTTCTGCTCAAGAATCAAAATATTTTAAGTTCAATAAATATCTGCTTTGCCAGCCTTTCCTTTTGACTCAGTTATTTCTTACATTGCCCAGTATTCAATGTAAGCCACAGAATTTGGTCAAATATGTGTGCAAGGATATTAATAGGTAATGGTGACTGAGGTCTTCAGGACATATTGGTCAATGCAGGAATGTAAGGGTAAAAACTTCACATAACGGCATTCAGTAGAATATATGAATTGCTGTTTTCCTGGTCCCTAGAGAATAATTCTAATTTGACAATTTTTGCTTGACCTATGACATATAGGGCATGGTTTGGTAATGCTGTGAAGATGAGGAATTTTTATAATTTGAATGTAAAAATACTACTGAGTAAAACGTTTGTTTAGAGCACAATTCTCTAAACAAACAAACTCACTCCCTGGAAATAACAAGTTTCGTGGTAAGCTAGGTTTAGTAAATGGTTATTTTACCACATTCTTCGAGATTCATAATGCACTTTAACATAGTGAAAGCTCTGAGAACTTGCCCCACAAAACAAAAATATTAAAGGTTTTGGGAATTTGTCAAGTTCTTCCACAAAATATGTGTATACTTGGTAGGTTAAACTGGACATTTTCCAAATTAATTTGAACACAGAAGCTTTCTGTTAAATAGATTTTTTTCCCCCATGGAACGTTTTTATTTTGTATATTTATATATGTGTCCGTTCAGTTAATGTACTGAATTACCTGCCACGTAAATAGTCAAGAGAGTGCTATGTTTTGTGCTTGTGATCCAGTAAGCTGAAGGTGCTCTCCCCAAGAGGCCACTGGTGATGCTTCTGTGTGCATGTGCATGAAACTCTGTATTTTGGTGACTGTGGGGGATCATTTCTTTGATGAGTTAGTTCATAGTCCATTTGTATTGAGAAGTACAAATGACTGGAATACATACCTACGCAGAGAACACAAGAAGTCCAAACAAATGTGGGACATGAGAACAAGAAAGTGTTCACATTTGTCATCATTTTAAAAAGTAATGTGTTCTTCAAAGTTTTACCACCTATAGGAAGAGTATCCATGCAAAAGGAAAATAGTGCTAATCATACAGATTTTGGATTATCGGGATTATTACCTTTCAGAAAACAGAAAAAAAAATCTTAACTGACAAGTTAACAGCATCTTTCTATGGGAAAACTATGTATTTATAAACTGAGGATTACTAATGAGTCACTTATTTTGGTAAAATATAGAAACACATATATTAATCTTAGGCAGTCCTTTGTATATTTTGTGTTGATGAATCTATTTCTTGAGGATGATTTAATCTAGAAGATATCAATTATTAACTGTAGTGTTCAAATTTTAGATTTATTTTATAGTTCTTACAAGGATGACATTTTAAAATATAATTATCTGCTTTTTGGCAGATATTTTAGACTTCCAATTTGGAAAGGAAAGATGGAGAGGACAATTATATATGGTTTGTGATATAGACAAAAGCAAACCTCAGGCACTGATAAAGTTTAGCCAGGGTCATGGTTTATCTACAATGAAGTCTCTGAAAAGTATGATCAGAGTCACTGAAGTGCCAAATTAATTTTAGAAGTAAGTCTTTATATTTTAAAGATAATAGATCTTATATAAGATAAACTAAAATCTTCAGATGTAGAAAATTAGTAATTCTCCATTCAGAGGCAATCACTTTTAATATTTCAGTATATTTCCTTTTAATTTTTTCTATGTGTATTAATTTTTTGCTTTACTTGATTTCTCTACTTGTGCTCTGATATGATTATATCTTCAGTTATATATCTGAGTTTTCATGACTCTATAACATTCAAGTGGGTATGCAAATCACTAAGCAAATTGTTTATTTCCAATCAGAAACAAGTTATATATATAATATATATAATATATATAATATATACAAGTGTGTGTGTGTATATATTGGTTTTGTAGAAGCAGTTTACTAGAAAAAGTATGCATAATATAAGCACAGAATTGGAGCTTTCCTGGGGTAAATAGATTGGAGAGGACACATGAACTCTTCTAGATTAGCAGAACAAGTTGCTTTCACTCCTAAATGCTTGTTTGTGTCCCAGGACTAATCTCAATGTTATTTGCTGCCATGTATCTTTCTGCTGCACTGTTACCCCACAGACTGTTTAATTTTATCTTTCTCCTCAAAGAAAGGCTTTGTCTGTATTCTTGCAACCGTAATGTCTAGCCTTGTGCTTGTATACAGTAGCGCTTTTCTCTTGGATAAATGCATGAATGAATGGTTGAATGGAACTCTTCTTTCATTTCTCCAAGCAGGTAGAATTTGGACTCCAAATTTCTGCTAAGAAGCTACTTGTGCATTTCTCAATTTGTAGCCTTCACAGTGGATTTTTGGATTTTATTTATTTCTTTACCCCAACTCTAAGGAAGAGATTTGAATTTAATTTCTCAAAATTTACTGAAGAGATCAGCAGAAGAGGCTGGCTATGGAAAAGGCTGAAGATTGAAAAATCTATGAAGTACCCCTCCACACAGTTCATGCTTCTCACTCTTTGATGCACTAAGCTTCTTATTAATTAATATCCACTTTGTTTTCTTTTGGTCGGTTAGATTCTAACTTCACCTTGAATAAAACAATAAATAGACTAGGAAGAGCCAAAAACATCATACAGTTGTGGAAGAGAGACTGAAATTAGCATGAGATTGATTCAGTGATGCAAACTAAGGATAGAAGACCACTTGATGTTTTGTGTGTGTGTGTGTGTGTGTGTGTGTGTGTGTGTGTGTGTGTGTGTGTGTGTGTGTGTTGAGGGAGAGGGCCTTTATTCAGAACTGCAGGCGTGTGGCTGGTTGGGGTCCAAGTGTTTGGGGTATGAAGTGTGGATTTGAACATCTTCTATTGCTTTCCTCTTTTAGTGCAGATGTTTGAAGATACTAAAGGCTGTACTAGGGCTAATGTGCAAAACTGGCAAAAACAATTACGAAAGTCATAAATTGTGATTTCATTCAAACCATTAAGGGTAATAATTTATTTGAGTTCTTCTGTTTGATTAGGACTAAAGGAGTTCAGCTTGCTCTGATGTTCTGGGATAGAACTGGTCACTGTTGTAGATAAGAATGGATTGAAAGTGGCTGCTATTGAGGCAATTGATCATTCCAAAAGAAAATATTTTTGTTAATAGTTTCACTTCCTCTTTTCGGTTAAGTTTTTGTTTTTCTCTCTAGGAATAACTGAATTTTAACAAAGCATATGGAATTTAAACTGAAGTTCTGAGAAGTTAGGTAACTTTATCAAAGCTATACCTTATAGTAAGTGAGTAACATCAATATCACATCTAGGTCTATCCAGGCAATAGCGTCTGTGCTTCTGACCACAACACTGCACATGTTCTTTTAAGCGTTGTTCCCCAAACCTTTGTTGAAAAAAATTTAAATATTCAAGTATTTTACTATTATCTTCCCTGAATTCTTCAAACCCCTTAGAAATTAGCTGGGCGTGGTAGCGCGCGCCTGTAGTTCCAGCTACTTGGAAGGCTGAGGCGGAAGGATCACCGGAGCCCAGCAGGTCGAGGCTGAGGTGGCCAGGAGTGGCCACTGCACTCCAGTCTGGGCAACAGAGTGAGACTCCAACTGAAAAAAAAAAAAAAAAAAAGGAAGTTAGCGACTAAGTTTGAAGTAGGGGACCTAGCTGTATGTCAGGAAGAGACAGAGGAGTCTTGCAAATACATACATTTTCCAACTTCCCCTTAGCCAAGAGGTTGCCTATAATTCCAAGGAGAGGTTCTCAGTAGTCTAGTTATCAGGCAAAAGGCTAAGGGACTTACTTGTCTTTCCATATCTTTTCTTTTAGTCCCTTCTATTCTTTGCATAGGTATCTCAAGACTATGTTCTCACCTAATTGAAAGTAATCCCCAGTAGGGTGTTAGTTTATGGCTTTAGGGTGTTGCCACTACCCAGGGTATTTGCATTTTAATGAAAGGTTTTAAAAGAACTTAAAGCTTTAAGACTGAAAGCAATAAATCTCTATTGGTGGAATTTGAGGCAACTTGATAGATTGGGCAGGAGATATCTGTGGTGAGAGGAGCCCACTGGGTCTATTCTAATCACAGCATGAATTAAAACGTTTCTGCAGCCGGCTCGGTGGCTCAGCCTGTAATCCCGCGCCTTTGGGAGGCTGAGGTGAGTGGATTGCCTGAGCCCGCGGGTTCGAGACCCGCCTGGGCAGGCGAGACCTCATCTCTACAATAAATCAAAAAATTAGCCGGGCGTGGTAGCGCGCGCCTGTAATTCTGGCTACTCGGAAAGCTGAGGAGGAAAGATCGCCGGAGCCCAGCAGGTCGAGGCTGCGGTGGCCGGGAGCAGCCACTGCACTCCAGTCTGGGTGACAGAGTGAGACTCCAACTCAAAAAAAAAACCAAAAAAAAACAAAAAAAAAAACGTTCCTGCTTGGGAGCCTGACTTCTGCTTCCAGAGTGAGGGTTGTGAGGACAACTCCTATGACCAGAATAATAAAGTATTCCTAAATAGTTTTGTTTTTTAGAAAAGCATGACAAGTTAAAGGGCTAAAAATTTCAGATCTTTTAACTTCCTTTTTCTTTCCCACTTTCTCCGTGGTTTCTTGCTTGAACCTCGATTCTCTTTCATTGAGCTTGAGATGCATATTTAACATCACGTTCAAAACTTTTTGTGTGCCTTACTTTTCATTTCCCGGACACTTTGAGACCACTGGAACTGATGAGGTAGGACGCTTCAGGAATTTGGGAAACTTGGTTTACAAATACGGTTAACATTTATTTAACTATATAGAGTGAGCGAGACAGGCACTGATCTAAGTTTTAAGGACAGACAGACATATATGTGAACTCCTGCCATGCAGACTTGGGAAAGAAACAAATAAGCAGATTACTGCACTGAGTGCTGAAGGAGCTGTAATAGAATTGTTTAGCAAGACTATGACAGTGTATTGAGAGAATACTAACTAGAAGTGGTTAGGAGAAAGGAGGATTAAGGTTTAGCCAGGTAAAATAGAGATGAGGATAGGTTGGTATAAAAATAGGCTTTGGGGGCAAAGGAGGCAGCATCTATAAAGATACTGTAATAGGAGACCAAAGCAACTCGGGGAACTGTTAAACTGTCAGTAGGGCCAAAAATAAGCTATGAATGTGGGAATAAAAAGGTGAAATTGGAAAAGTTGTCAGGGACCAATATTAGAGGGTCTGGTGCCATGCCAAGGACTGTGAATCCAATAGGGAACAATTGATATCCTTAAGCAATGGAAAATGTGGTCAAATTTGCATTTTACAAAAATCTTTCAGGAGTTAGTAAGGAGAATTGCTTAGACTCAGCTCTAGGTTTTGGACAAAACTGGAGGTAGGTCTTAAAAGAGTTTGGAAAGCTGTAGCAGTATATCAAGTAAGAAATGAGGGGTGGATCTGAAAGGTAGGAGTGGGGGGACATGGAAGACAAAATAGATTGGAAGGAGAGCTTTGTAGAGATGATGTTTCAGTATACAAGGCAAGGAAGACATAGCTGAGTCCTGGATTTTGGCTCAATTAGGTGCCATTTTGCTGAAGCTGGGAAAGTGGAATAGGTTTTAATGGGACAGATACTGAGTTCAGATTTGGGCAAGTTGAGTATTAGATTATGATGGAACATCCAAGCAGAGATTTTCCGTAGATAAGTATTAGTCTATCTGAATCCCAGGAGAAAGGTCTGGGTTGTAGGTATTTATTAGTGTTGAGGATAGAAGAAATCACTCCGGGAAAATGGAGACTATCAGAGGGTGTTGACTGACCATAGGCAAGAAACAAAAGATAAAAAGCCAACTGAGTATAAAGAGTCATAGGGAAGAATATGAGGAAGTAGCTGGAGGGATACTTCAGAACAATAGGTGGGACAATATCACTAGTGGCTACCAAAACAAACGTGAAGACAATCAGTCTCCTTGCTCATGCTCCAAAGCCCGAAGTCTCAATCTCTGCTCCTCTTCCTATTTGACTTATTTCAGCTAATTTAAAACAATTCTATCTCTTCATACATTTTCATGCTTTCATGCCTTTCTCGTAGTGTCACTGGAGTGTGCTGTTTTTTCATTCTTTTCTTTTCCACGTCTAACTCATCTTTAGCATTCTCTTCTAATGTTCCTACGACCATCTTCCCACAACATGGAAGTGTCATCAACCATGAATGCTAACTTACAATTAGTATTCAGATTGCAACCTTCTTATGGGATTGAGCACATTACAGTTTGCACCATAGCTATTTATGTTCCAGATTCTTCCCCTTGGCAAGAGTACAAACTTGTGAGGATGAAGAACCTGTTCTCTCAAGTATGCCTCCATAGTGCACCTATTTGAAAATGGCAAGTGCTTAATAATTCTTTGTGTAATTACCTCATATTTTACTTACCTAAATAAAAGAGAGAGGATATTTGAAACTTCTGATGAGTCAAGGAATCTCAGCCAAGGCAAACATGGAAACTTTTGAGGATATTTCCGGCTGTTTTGATATATCTAGGCACATATTGACCAGAAGACAACGGAAGAGCATTTCATAAAAGCATATTCATGATACAGAGGCACCAAGTGAAAACACAGTGCAAACCCCTTTTTTTCCCTCAAAAATTGTAATATTATATTCTTGATGTTATTTCAAACAGGGATAGTGAATATCTGTCTCCTCTTCACCTTCTGCTTTTATAATTATAATAATTAATCTTGTGCCGTGGGCATGTAACATACAAGTACTGCTGAAACACAAACATAAAGTATTTTTATTTATCCTAAAGACAGATATAAGATGCTGTTCTGGCAGTTTCTCAATGATGTCCTACAAATAATTCCAAACCCTTTCAATGTATTTTAGTGTATTAAAAGTAAGGCAACTCAGTATGTGTGTGTGGGGTATTCAGTTAAACAGAATAAGGGTTAAATGATAACTTGACTTATCTTTTAAATGACAAAAAATAAAGAAATTGCAAGACCTTTTCACACATTAGATATGTATTGTCATTTATCATCTAGATATCAGGCTAGCAGTGCGAAGTAATAAAACATATCATCGAAAAATGTGCTATAGGTCTGAATCACTCTTTCATTCCACCTCCCAGCTAACTGTAGTATTAAATCAAACAAGCAGAACATTTCCTTAGGCAGCCATTGCCTTTTAATTTCCTGAAGAACCTTAAAATATCATTCATTACAAGTACTACACATATTTGGTTTTTAAAAGTCTCATAAATCAACAGCAGGCTGACTGTAATAATTATTACAAGTTAGTGCATAATTTTCGTGCTGAAGGCTGCATGCAGAACTTTAGCATATGCAAACGAGGCAATTCAAACTGTGTATAGATATTAATATGAAGAAGCAGGTAACGAGGTGCAGGCTATGAATTATGCATCAGGAGTGGCTGATCTTCAATGAGGAAAATGAATTCAGCATGTAATCTAATTAGTGATGGAAGTCTATTACATCTAACTGCAAAAGCAACCGTCCTTGAAACAAATTTATTTACAGTCCATGTTACCACTTGAAACAACTTTGAAATGATGTGTAAGACAACAGCTTAATTGTAAAAATTTTTTCTTTGTTTGTTTCAGTTCTAGACCTGGAAGGCCTCCTAAGAGGACTCAAAGTGTCACCTCCCCAGAGAACTCTCACATCATGCCACACTCTGTTCCTGGCCTCATGTCTCCTGGGATAATTCCTCCAACAGGTAAGAGTACTACTTATTTATGTCCAAAATATAAACATCAGCCAATGCCATAGCTTTTTTACATACTTATGGTTATGTTGATATTTACATGCATCAATTATATTTTGTGCACACTAAGATAATATTACCAAGGCAATTTATTTCAAAACTGCATTGTGATTATCATCATTTCTTTATTTAAAATGAAATGAAAGAAGCCCAATTGAGCACAGTGCTAAAAATTATTTTAGTCAGTCCTCCGACAAATATCAAACAGCATATTATTATCCCTATTTTCTTAAGAGACTCCAGTTCAGAGAAAATCAGTGACTTTCTCAAGGTCAATCATCTTGTAGCCGTCATTGGTTACTGAAACCCAGGCCATTACATTTTAAACTTGTTTCTCCTTCTGGAAGATCTCAGGAATTTATAGACATGCATCCAAACAAAAGACAGTAACTATGTCAAATAGAACTATCTCCTACCTTTTCTCAAATGAGTCCATTTAACTAGAATAATTTTAAGGATGTTTATTTCTAGAATTTTGAAAATGTGTAATTAATAGTCTTGACTACATAAGCTCCAGACCATAAACAACTTGAATAATTCACTGCAACAAAAACAACTTGTTTGATTTCCACTACTTGAGTGTGTTAATTAATTACTTTATTTACTTAAATATATTTTTGCCCCTCTTTGATGTTTCATTAGGAAATGAGCCAGATCCACGAGCAAATTAAAATAATGATGTTATTATATAACATATAATACTTACATTAATTTTTACTGAGGACATATACATGTAAGCATATACATGTCTTGCAACATGACTGATGCAATAAAGATAATCTAGCAAGATGAGAGTTTTTCTTTTTTCTCTGAATTCCTGTATCAGTATTTTCCTTTTCTTTGTAAAGTTTGTCTTTCTACAAACACCAGTTGAGTTGAATTATAAGTCATTTCAACTGTTCATTTTATATATTTAATATTATTTATCGGGAAGACACCTAAAGTAAGTAATTGAAAGTCTTATGAAGATATTTTTATGCTAATTTTGTGCATGCAAAATTAAGATATAGAAAAAATGAAATCGAGAGCTGAAAATGGCCCAAGTTCAAGGCAGGTATCATCATTTTCATTTTTTTAGTTAGTCATGTTTTTCAAGTAACTGAATCCTACTGCCTGATATTCTAATCCAAATATGAGATTTGGAAAAGAAATGGATAACCCTTTGCCTCAATTGTTTATATTCCACTAAATGATAAAACTTACCATTTCAAAAACTTAGGTTTTTGGAACTATACAGAAAAATATTTTGTATTACATATAAAAATCTTAACTTTTCATATGTTTTGTAGCTGAAAGGCTCAAGTGTGAAATAAGAAAGATTAAAAAATCTTTATGACATAAGTAGGCTCTCAATGAATCATGTTTCAGAGATTTTTTAAAATAACTATTTTAACAATCATTTTTCTGTATTTGGTAAACTTGTGTTGACTCTCAATTATAACTTAATCATAGTAATCTTAAGGGAAAACTGTATTCTAGGTTGTGTTCGTGTTAAAATGGGGGCATCCAGTTCCAAATTATATGTCAATATTTAATCTTTTAAGATGAACACAGTAAATACTTCATTACCAAAGCAATGATTAAATAGAATGATGCCCTCAAAATCTAGGCAGCAATACTTTACTTAATTAATACCATCATGTGATTTGGGAGTAATTGAAGTTTCTAATTTAAAAAAAAACTATATTTCAAGATCCCAAGTCAAAATCTGAAGTTATTTTTGAAAGATTTCTTTATGAACTATATTACATACTTTCTTGGCCTGTTGAACAAAACCACTGCAGATAGTTTCAATTTGACTCATCATTAAGGTCATTCATTTTTGAAATAAGATCATTTTATGTATTTCAATTGGTATGCCTTTCTTCTCAGACATGCTATTTTACTTTAGTTCTTTCTAATGTGTTTTGTACTACGTTAGAAAGCAGAACTTATGTCAAACCTACTAAGCATTATATTGAAAAAGATGTGAAGCAGTCATGATGCAGAGAAAAATGTGGAAGTGGAGGTTCATTAGGAGAGAAGACTGGAATAGAAAGGGGATGTTAGTTCAGTGCTCTGTAGACCTCAATGAGTGACTTTAGATCAAGACTTCTGGGCTTGCTACTGTCTGTTTTACTTTCCACTTTTAAACATTGATCCAATGATTGCCAGAAATTTGACTGCTGCATATAAACAGTGTTACCTTAACATATTCGATACGGTTTCTCTTTTTTTTTTTTTTTTGAGTTGGAGTCTCACTCTGTCGCCCAGACTGGAGTGCAGTGGCCGCTCCCGGCCACCGCAGCCTCGACCTGCTGGGCTCTGGCAATCCTTCCGCCTCAGCCTTCCAAGTAGCCGGAATTACAGGTGCGTGCTACCACGCCCAGCTAATTTTTTGATTTATTGTAGAGATGAGGTCTCGCTGCCCAGGCAGGTCTCGAACCCGCGGGCTCAGGCAATCCACTCACCTCAGCCTCCCAAAAGGCGCGGGATTACAGGCTGAGCCACCGAGCCTGGCTGGTTTCTCTTTTTTACATAAAATTACTATGGCGTCTGGTGACAGCCATAACATTATAGAAGTGGGGATTTTAGAGTGTCTAAATGTACTGGGGAATGTATTATTTGCTATTTTAAAATAATAACTGGAAATCTAATGTTCTTAAAGAAATTTTATGGTTCTTAAGAAGTGTAATACCATTCTCCCTGGAAGTACTTAACGTATTGGGAAAATATGATTCATTATGAATATATAGACTTTTATACTGCAAGATTTTGTTTATATTTGCTACTATCCTTAAAAAACAGTCATTTCTTTCTTCCTAAGATGGAGAAGATGAAGTATGTTTTTTATTTTTATAAACTTAATGATAAAGTTATATATCTATATTGTTGACATTAAGCAAACTAGTTTGATAACATTTCTACTGAGTTTTTAATCTGTGAATTTGAATTTTTAAGATGTGTTCCAAAGAGTCTATAGCTATAGCAGTATCTTTAAAAGACTTAGATTTCATGCTTCTAAATTTGCAAAACTAAAGAGACAAACATATAAACCTCAAAATAAAAAGAAAGAAAACAGCAAACAAAAATTCCCCCAAATCTCAAATTCTGCCTAAGATTTAAATTGCAGTATTCTTATGAACATTGACGTGTACCTTTGTATTCTAAGCAGTAACATTTGAAACAGATACATGGTGCAAATTTGCCTTCAGGGTTATCTAACTTGACCTGTAAAAAGAAAATTAATTAATTTTTTAAAATTTATAAATATCCATTGAATTATTTATAATTATTTTCTTATTTTTTTCAACAATCGGAAACTGGATTAAATAATAGTCTTCTCTGGAGGCATCTACTTTCTTGGGGAAAAAATACAATATTTTTGAAAATGTCTATTTTCAGTCTTAATTTTACATATTTAGTGATCTATAATTTAAAAACAAACAAAAACAAAACAACAAACTTTGAGCTTTATGAAGTTTTTATTTGTTATTTTGGCTGCTTGAGTGGGCTTGTATGTAACCTTAGAAGGGGGTGTGGGCAGATGGTGATAATTTCGAAAAGTTATGGTTGTCACCAGATCCCATAGCAACCAGAAATTGAAGTTAATGAAAGAAAGAAAGTTCTTTGTAGAGTCACACAAGGCAGTACCTCCTGCTGTGGTCACTACATTTATTTTGACTGAGCACTTGTCATAAATCATTTTGATAATAAATGCCAGTTTGGAATAAATTCATCCTAGCAACAGAGTTCCAATAACATTCATACTTTTTATAGAATCATGTCTATTTACAATTAAGGAAAAGGTTTTTAGGAATTCAAAATATTCCCCAGTAATAGCCAGGAGTGCAATTTGGATAATGTATTTGGCTAACTCTTTTTTTATCTTTAAGTCAATATACAAATTATTTTTGAAGTACAAATTGTTTTGAAGTACAATTTTCTTATAAATATTACAAGGTAAATTACTGAGTCAGAAATATTTGCATTTGGCATTAAAATAAAAGTCATTCAATACTGATTTTTTAAAAAAATACACTCAAATTAAATGAATTAATGATTTATAGTATTGTGCCCTGGCTATATCTTTTCTCTCACTATGACTATGTAGACATATAACCAATATGCATTCAGGGTAGCAAAAGCAATTGTACATACATATATTATCCTTAAAAGGTAAGAACTTATACCTTGCAAATTTATCATTTTTGAAAAGATACTGGAGCAGGGCAATATTAATCCAGAGTTAATCCTATTGAACCCTTGTTATCTTTAAAAAAGTTCAAAGAAAAGTATTCTCATGTGAATTTATAATTCAAAATATATATTCAGGTTTTATGTTCTTTAATTTTTCTGCTAAATGTTAGTAACCAGCAACAATATCCAAACTACTTCTTGCATAATATCAGCATTTGTAATAGTTTAAATGCATTAAACATTTCAACTTCTTAGGAGAAAATGTACAGTGTGAAACTGTGCCTTATATTTTAATAAATGGATTGTATTCCATGGGGAGACTCACCAAGTGAGGATAACAGAAAAATGCACAAGTAAAACAGCTACAAGTGGTTTGATTGTCTTCACTAATAAACATAACAACCTAATGAATGTATTACTCAAAGAATATCACATAACCTATTTAAATCATTCATGTTTACACAATATATGTGTATATGTTTTCATATATTTATATATAGGGAACATTTGTGAGATTTGGTCACTGGACATTTTGAGAGTAACACATTTAACCTATAACTATTTAATACACGTTTCTTTTGTGTTTGTTTTTTGAAGTGAAAAATATAATGCCCTTATTTTTTTTTTCCGTTTTGGAAAGCCTACCTAAACATTAGACTTCACCTTTTGGGAAGACCAGCCTAAACATTAGACTTCACCATGCACTCTAGTTTTCAAACTTGCACTGAACACTCAGTTTCCTGTGGCTGATATAATAAATGACCACAAGCTTGGTGGTAAAACCACAATTTATTCTCTCACTGTTCTGGAGGCTGGAAGTCCAAAATCAGCATCACAGGGCTGAAATCATGGTGTCAGCAGGGCACTCCCTTCGGACGCTCTGGGGGGATCCATTTCTTCGTCTTTGAGCTTCTGGTGACTGCTGCTATTCTTCAGTGTTGTGGCTGTCTGGCTTCAATTTCTGTCTCCGTAGTCATGTTGACTTCTTCCCGTGTGTGTGTGTGTGTGTGTATGTGTGTGTGTGTGTGTGTGTGTGTGTGTGTGTGTGTGTGTGTGTGTGTGTGTGTGTTTGTAAAATCTTTCTCTGCCTCTCTCTTGTAAGGACATTTGTGACTGTATTTAGGATACATTGGATAATACAGGATAAGCTCCCCATCTTGAGATCCTTAACATAATCACATCTGCAAATAATTTTTCTCCATATAAAGTAGCATTCAGAGGTTCCCTGGATTAGGACATAGGCATAATTTTATAGGCCATTATCAGCCTACCACACCCAGCATGTCACTGGGCTAGGTATGGTGAGAGATTCAAGTGTGGTATGGTAGACATACACACAAACATAGCTTCTAGAAGATCTTGGTCAATTTCATCCATTGTGGTACCCCCGTGTGTAGAATATTGGCTGGCACAGAGGAGCTATTCTAAGCATATATTTGTTCAATTAATATGGCTAATAAATGTTTAGTAAAAGCTTTCTGAGATAAATTGTTATGTCTCAGAGTTACAAATTTGAACACTGGGGTTGTAATGCAAATTCTAAAATTCTATTAAGTGCAGACAGGCTCTAGATTAAAGATTCAAAGCCCAGAGACAAATAGAGGTATACTAAGTATGCAGAGGACATTATTTATTTGTTTGTTTATAGGTAACAATAGCTACATATAAGCATTATCATCAATAGTTAATGGAATTATCTCTAGATTGACACTCTTGGGAAGCAATGTTTTTTGAAGTAACATAGAAACATAAACTTGTTGGTCTTTACAATTCCTGCATATATAGGTATATGTCACTATATTTGCACTATATTATATAATCATTTAGGATTAGAATTCTCATTGTACCCACAGTATCTTGATAGGGAAGTTTTAAAATACATATAAATGAATAACATATACTTTTCAGTTTAACTGAATGTAAATATAGCATTTGATATGAGGACTACATAATAAATACAAGGGGTGCCAAAAATGTAAATGATGATCACAAATGTACATACATTTTTTTGGCACCCCTGTATATTTACTTCTTTTTTTTCCCTATGTAATATACATTATAATCAAGTACTTCAGTTATATTATGATATGGCTGGGTCTGTTGCTAGCATAGACACTCATAAAAATCATTTATTCCTAATCTCTTAGAGCAAAGATCTGTTATTTTTAGATTTAATTAAATAACCACATATTACTAGACTTCTGGACAGGGCTCTCATCTACTTAATTTAGAAGAAAATTACCATCTTTTCTTCCCTAATTTATTTCTCTCGTTCAAGTTACCGTTGAATTCTGTAGTCTCATATGCCTACAGTGAACTGTACTAAAAATTACAATCTGCTTATGGTTCTTTGTCAGTAGAGTTGCAATAATGAAGTTGCTAATGTCCTTAATTGACTAATTGCAAGGTATTATTTACTTTCTTTTCAGTAATATGACGCCTTATTTGACAAGAGACGTTTATTTACATTAAGAAAAGCACATCAGGCAGTTTCTCTGGCCCATGCCATCAGCTCTGGCAGGTCTCCCTTTCTTCTCTCCCTGCTTTCTTTAATAAACTTTGCTTGAAAACTTAGACGAGAAAAGGAAAGGAAAGCAAATTTTTTGGCATCAACTTTTGATTATGACAGTGGGTGTTTTATGAATTAGCTGGAGCTTTGTAGATTATCAATTTGTGCAATTCTTAGTGTTCTGATCCCTTGGTTCTACATATGTCAGAAGCTTTTATTGTTCACTGTCATTTTTCGACCAATAGGAGGTGCTATAACTATGTTAATTCTTTCAAGACTTGTGAGAAATACAAATATTGTTTACTCAAGAAAGACAACCCAGTCCGCTATAGCTATAGTTTGAATATTACTAAAAGATGATGTGGAACAAAAGTTATGCAAAAACAAGATAAATTTTTGTTTTGTCTCTCTCTGATAGGCTTTCTCCTCTGAGGCTAACCTCAAAGCCTCAACTCCTTGCCTCCTTGCCTTCATTATGTGCTCTGGGTTTCTTTTTATTAGGGATTTACCCATACCTTGTTGGAACTTTAAAACATTTTTTCTTCATACTTTTGGGGATTGTTCTCCCCTTTGTGAAGAAGTAAAATTGCTAATTGAAATGGCTGACAGGGCCAATAATTTCTAGCGAAAATTTCAAAACCAAAAAGATCCTAGTATTTATAAAACTTCGCATTTAGTGACCTAAGACATTGATTGCCCTAGTCATAAATGAACTTAAGACCTGATTTGAAAACATTTTGCATAATAATCAATGAAGGATTTTATTTGGCTATGTAATCATATAAACCAACAGAACTTCTATAAACCTAGGCTTAATAGATAAGAATATGGAGTCCACATAAAAGGAAACGATACTGTTTTACTCTGCCCTTCATATGATACCTGGTGTATTATTTTCAGTCATGGCACCACAATTTTAAGTAGGACATTGACAAACTGGTGAGCCTTAAGAGAAAGGTCTAGATGATTGGGATTTGAAAATGATGATGTTTAGTCTTAAGAACACTTACTGAAAGTCTGAAAGTGAGTGATGGAGTAGAATCATATTGTGCTCTTCCGAGGACAGAAATTTAACAGATAGACTGAAATTACAGAGCGATCTATATTAGCGTCCATAAGAAAGAGCCTTGCTATGTGGAGAGCTGTCTGAGAGTGAAATGTATTACTAATAACATCTTAATTTCTTCTTCCGTCAGAAATATTTAAGAGAAAACTGGGTTGAAAAGTTGTTAGCCATTGCTTTAATATTTAACTTATTTTTATAGGCTATACTGGCTATGGTACAAAAGAGTTGAAGTTAAAAAAATTTTTTTCTCCCCATTGACCGTCAGCCATCCATATTCCTTCTTAGTAATCACTCTTGTTAGGGAAATTTGAAGGTGATTTTGCATTGAAAGGGAAGTAGGTTGGGATGACTGTCTTGTTCTCTTCTAATTATAAAATTTGATCTTATTCTACTTTATTATACCTTGAATTTTTTTCTCCAAACTCGACATGGTGCCTTTCTTGTTAAAAGGTATCAATTTTTCAGGATTTTATATTCTTATATTCATTCATAATTTTTTTGATTGTTACTTAAAATTGCTTTTGAGATGAAAGCTTTATATTTTTAAGCAATTGTACTTTTTTGCTACATTATTTTTTATGGATAAAATAGTTCGTGAGTAAAACTGTGATTATGGTAAGCTAACACTTTTTTCCAATTAAAATATTTTCATATTTTTAAAAATTTTATTCCCTCTGCTTTTCTTTTATGAGTACCTCTGAAGAGTTTCATAGCTGTAAAATTAGTAGATAAGAAGAAATGGCAATTATTGAATATAATTTATATATTGAATATAAAACAAAGAAATACAGCTGTGATTTGGAGCTAGGAGTGGAAAAAGTAGTATTATTTTAAACAGTAAACATAATCAGAATGATAATAAAATGACTAAAATTCTAAAGGGATTTAAATGAAAAACCTTGAATTTTTTCTTAGAATTATTTCGATTTGATTTTTCAATTAAAAAAATAAAGTCCTAGGAGAAGAGTCAGTCCCTGAAAGTCTGAGGAATCTATCAGACACCTCTAATTATCATGAATGTCAAATGATACAGTTGATCGCAGCATTGTACAAATGATTAAGCTAGACAAAAGTAAAATATTATTGTAATTAAAGAGGCTGATCCTAGTGTTATTAATTATTATTGCCGACTTTCTATGCTCAGATCAACTCCACTGAATTTAAAAGATAAATCTATAACTTTTAAAATGTGTAGATTAGGTATAGGAAGTCTTTAGTTTGTCAAATTATTGGTATTCACTTAAATATGCTCTATAGATATTGCTAATAGTGATAGCAGTTAACACTGAAATTTGGTGATGAAATGTTTACTTTTCAGGACTTAATGACACTGAATCTTTTTATAAACCTGCACTTGTGGGCAAAATAAGCTTTATGGGTATAAAATGTTATTGCTACGGTTACAGTGTATGTTCAAACTGTCATATATTGCTTTCAGAATATGCACATTACAATTGACAGTAGACTTTAAAATTGGAGATTGCCTTCAATTGATTATAAGTGTATGCTGAACTATGTAATTGTTGGAAATGAATTGACATATTATAAAGTAAACAATGAATCTGGTTTTCCAAATGATAAAACTGTAACCTAATTCAATAAATTGAATCAGATTATGCAAACACTTTTGCACTTCATTAAGGAAATAGCATAATTAATATGAGATCTTTTTATGTTCATTTGATATATGGCTAAAGATATATATATATATAGTAGACTAAACTATTTAAAGATCTTTTGTGCCATTTTACTTTTTATTAAAGTTGTCATAACCCTAATTCCTATAAAAGACTGCCCACCCTTTTTTTTTGCTACTTTTAGAATACAATGAATAGATTGTGATTTTTTTTTTAAAGGATATTTATTTTTCAAACAAAATGGTGAGTTGGCTATTAATTTGGAAACAAAGGTATCTGTATTTTTTTCTCTTTCTTATCACTTGCTAACTGTATGACCTTAAGTAATACTACTTGGCCTCACTGGTTCAGCCATCACAAGTGGGTACTGGTACTTAAAATATCAGTTTAGAGAAGAGAGAAAAAACAAAAGTTAAGAACTCTGTTGAAGGTTTCACTCTGATGTGCTAATCAAACTAAGTTTTCTGACCCCAATTTATTGATTCTTTTCCTTCATCAAGCTGCCTTCTGAAATACCTGCTTTATCATTCATAAACCACTATCATAAGATTGCTTTATCTTCTATTGGTAAGGCATTGTGAAGAACAAAATGAGCTCACACATCACTAAGCGCTTTGCAAAGTGTTATATTGCAAGATATCATCTGATTTTGAGTATTATGATGATTTTCAAAATGAGTATTTTGTCTTGTTCCAAATGGGATACCAGTTATTTATGTCTCTGTTTGAATATATCACTAATGGGAATTATGGTTTCTTATATTTATGTCAGCAGGTTTTAATGATTTCCTGCTTTTTATTTAAAAAATTATTTTGCATTTTCCAATTAGATCAAATAAATGTTACTCCAGATACAGTTTTCTTCTCATGTCAATGGTTAGTTTGGGATCAAAATATATAGCATTTTGTGATTCATATTTAACTCACGGAAATACCTACTACATTACATTTTTTGATAGAATATCATTCTATTCAGACTATATCCGTTTCCATAATTTTTTATTTAAGGAATGTAATAATTATCAAGAAACTTTTTACTAAATTATATTTTCTAACTATTTGAGTTTGCTTCCTGGGATGTAGGATATATCTTAAGAAAATAGTATTGAGATTTTAAAGTATTAAAGGGAATGTAATACTTTAAAATTAAAAGTTAATGTTTTGAGTTAGATTTACAAATCAACTTTTTCCTTATACCTGTAAAATATTTAATATTAAAAGTCGATGAAATGTTTAATTCTTCTAAAAGTCAATTTTTGGAGCTATTCATTTTCCTATTAAGCGTCTATTTTCTAAATTTGAAAATGTAACATTGTGAAGATTTTTAAAAACTATCCTTCTGTTTGGATATCTTCATCTATCTATTAAAGTAGCAAATGTCCTTTGTGTTATCTATTATCTTATGTTGTTTAATAAAATCTTCTAGGGAATTATCTCAGAGAGAAAATGTTTAAGTAGTATTACATGGAACCATGTTGATTCAAATGAATACAAATGCAAGTATTTCTAAATTTCAAGAAAATTAATCTCTTAATATTACAATATAATGATATTTTGAAGTTATTTAAGCATGAGAGTCATCTCATTGCACCTAACCTTTAAGTAACTTATCGAATAAATGAAATTTAAGGATACCATTCCAAGGAACACTCGTTACCATATGACCTGTCCATATGAGTTGTCTTTTTGATTTATAATGGCAATTGCTTTCTCGGCATGTATTTCATGACATAATAATATTCTATGAATTTTTGAAATTACAGTGAGTTTCACATCAATCATCTGTAATAAAATGCTATATGTATCAGTGAGAGAGAACTATTGGAATGTAGATATTTTAGAAATATGTACTTCCCCCAAATAGCAATACTGTTATTTTAATGAATAGATTGGTTGGTTCTTCTGATTTTCTTTAAATTGATCATACAAAATTGTTCACATTATCACTCCCATTAGCATATCATACCATCATCTCAACAGTAATCTTCATTTTTCTTTTAATACGTTGACTGTCCAACCCGCCAATTTGCCAACCACTGTTGTTTCTGGCCTGAATTCAAGGAAATCTATTCCTTCTGGGATTTCTACACAATCATGTCTTACATTTCAGTATCATAACTGAGCATATGTGACATGGACTACCATTATCTGTTCATGTTTCTTTCATCTATAAGAATTAGACTGATTTGCATGAGATCTTAACTACAAAAAGAGTTGATTGTGATGGGTTGTTATTGTTCAGTTTCTCTTACAAGATAATATTGAATATACTTTTTTAACGTCTTTCATTAGTAAATATTCCTATCCTATATTTTAAAAAAAACTGCATGTAGAATATGCCAGCAACAATTCCTTCTTTTTTTAACTTAATTTTATTTAGTTTTATTCTTAAAGTGGTACCATTTACCAGCATGCAGGGTTTTTTATTCTTTTGACATATTTTTATGTCTTTTTTAAATTAACAATCATTACATGTTCAACTGAGCTTTTTTATTATTTAGCATGGATTTAGCATTTCATAAGTAGCATATTTGGAAATCCAGTGAATACATTCAGAGAAGCATTGCTTCCTATAAACCATTTTGCAAAAGCTTATTCAAATTCATTATTCTTCTTATGTGGTCAAGAAGAGCTATGGTCATATTGCAGATGTAAGACACACAAATTAGACTATTTTTGCAAATGAAAAATACTGTAAAATTGCTTCAAATAGTTGCTTCAGTTTATCTACATAGTACTCTCACTTCGGTTTATCTATGTAGTCTCTTATAGATATTCTTGGACTTATAATGTATAGTTATAAAAACTATCTATTCATATGATATAATGGATAGAAGTAAAAACAATTTATCAGGCAAATGTACATTTTATTTGAAAATTCCAGTGACTTTTATATATGGAATCAATATTCATGTCTCTTTTTTAACCACTACATCTTCAGTTGCTAGTGTAGTCTCTGGTCAAAATACTGTTAAATTAAATATAATATAATCAATAAAAATAACAAATTGGTTAAAATGACGAGGAGTGCAAAATTTATGCAGTAACCACATTGTAGGAACTTTGCTAATATATAATTTAATCTATTATGTCAATCTATGAAGAAGGCATATTTGTCTAATTTTACAGTTGAATAGTAAGTCACAAAATTTATTTATTTATTTTTATTATATTTAGGATTTTAAAAATTGTAATTTTAAAGATATGGAGTACAATTCAGGGTTAGGTATTCAAATGTTCATTATGCAGGTATTCTTTTGATGAGGTGTGTCCCCAACCCCCTGGTGGTTTCCCACTACTACCAGTTCCACCCTCCACTCCCCTGGCAGTTTCCCACTACTGCCAATCCCTTTCTTACAGTATTATGATAATTGTTCAAGGTCTGCTTATGGGTGAGAACAGGTAGTACTCAGTTCTTTGTTTCTGTGATAGATCATTCAGTATTATCACCTCTAAATCCATCCAAGTTGCTGCGAAGTTCATAATTTTGTCCTTCTTTATGGCTGCATAATATTCCATCAAGTATATGTACCACATTTAAAAAATTCAGTTCTCTCTCAATGGGCAGCATGGTTCGGTCTATATTTTTGCTATTGTAAATAATGCTGCAATAAGCATGCGTGTGCAAGTATCTTTTTCATAGAGTGATTTGAGTTCCTCCAGTTATATTTCCAGCAGGAGGATTGTAGAGTTGTATGGAAGGCTGATTTTTAGATCTTTTAGGAATCGCCACACAGTTTTCCACAGAGGTTGTACTAGTTTGTACTCCCACCAACAGTGTAGAAGTCCCCTATTCCCTGCAGCCTTTCCAGCATCTGCTGTTTTTTGAGTTATTGATGATGGTCATCCTGACTGGAGTTAGGTGGCATCTCAGTGTGGTTTTAATTTGCATTTCTTACTAATGAGGCTGAGCACTTTTTCATGTATCTGTTGGCTGCTCGCATGTCTTCTTTTGAGAAGTGTCTATTCATATCTTTTGCCCACTTTGTAATGGGACTGCTTGTTTTTTGTTTCTGTTTTTGTTTTTCTTTCCAGCACATTTGGAGTCCTTGGAGATCCTAGATGTTAGGGCTTTGTCAGATATACAGTGGGCAAATATTTTTTCCAGTCTGTGGGCTCTCTCCCCGGTCTCTTGATGGTTTCTTTGGCTTTGCAGAAGCTTGTCAGTTTGATGAGGTTCACTTGTCTGTCTCTTATGGCATGGGCATTTGGGGTTTTGATCAGGAATTGGTTGCCAGTTCTAATTTCTGTAAGGGTGTCTCCTGCATTTTCTAAGGTTCTTATAGTTTGTGGTTTTATGTTTAGGCCTTTGAGCCATTTAGGAGTTGATTTTTGTGTATGTGATAGGTAGTGGTCTTGTTTTAATTTTCTGCATGTGGTTGGCCAGTTTTCCCAGCACTGTTTACTGAATAGGTTCTCCTCTCCTCAGGTGGTGGAGGCTTTGTTGAAGATGAGTTGATTGAAAAATTGAGGTTTTGCTTCTGGAATCTTTATCCTGTTCCATTGGTCTATATGCCTGTACTTGTACCAATACCAGGCTTTTTTGATTATTGTAGGTTTTAATAAAGTTTAAAATCTGGGAATGTGATACCTCCCACTTCATTTTTTTTTCTTTCTGAGGATTATTTTGGCTACTCATGTTCGTTTATGTTTCCATATGAATTCCTGTATTGTCATTTCCAGGTGGGGGGAGTGTGCTGGTAAGTTAATGGGTATTGCGTTAAATTTGTAGATTGCCTTGGAAAGGATAGACATCTTAACAATGTTGATTCTTCTAATCCATGAGCATGGAATATTTTTCTATTTGTTTGTGTCATTTTTTATTTCTTTGAACAGCGTTTTGTAGTTTTAATTGTAAAGGACTTTGACTTCTTTGGTTCGGAAGAGGCCAAGGTATTTCATTTTTGTGTGTGTGGCTATTGTGAATGGGATTGTGATTTTTATTTGAATTTTCTGTTTGTTATTGTTGGTGTATAGAAATAGGACTGTCCTTTGCACATTTATTTTATACCATGAAAATTAAGTAACTTGCTAAAATTGAAGCAGAGGGCTCAACTGGGGGTGAACTCAGAAATGAATGGTTATGAATCTTCTTTCCACTGTTTCATCCATACTATCTTTAATTCATTAATCTCTTTAGGTAACATTTATATTTTGAGCAGAATCGAAACATGATGAATTGAATTTTTCAGGACTAAGAAATTCATGGGTTTTTTTTGTTTAAGGAAAGAGTAGAATTTTCAAAGGAATCCTCCAATTTTCATTAATATGATTAATGTTAATTTTAAATCCTTCTTACAACAGAACATCACTTATTGGATAGATAAGTTAAATTCTTGTGTTGTGGGGATTCTAGTCACTAGTTCTTCCTATAATATTTTCTTGCTAGTATTTTATTTCTCCTCTAATACTAGTGGAAAACTTAAGAACTAAAAAATAACTGTATTTTAAAAAGTTGAGATGTTCAGGATCATGAAGTCATGACATGGGGGAGCAAAAGGATAGAATGAGAGGTGTTAAAAGTTATGTTTCAAAATTCATAACCAAGCCTAATTCCTGGATACTCCATTATGTTTGAATTTTAATTCTAACTTGGCAATATTTTCACTGAGTGTTTGTGGAAAAGTCTATTAAACCTTTCTTTCTTACGTTGCACTTTGTTTGCTAAATGATACAGTAGTAATAGACTGACAAATGTTTTATGCTCTTTGAGTTATTTCTGAATGTTATGAATAGTTGAGCACATTATAGTGTCATCTGTACATCCCAAACACACTATTTTACCCTAAATAATTTCGTAAATAATTTCATAAATTTTTAAATAATTCACTCTTATCATCTTCATTTTAGCTATTGTTCATTAATAGTAAATTTTATGCTATTATTTATTTGTGTAATTGAATTCAGTGCTTGGTTAAGGAAATGCAACCATTGGCATCCAAGGTCATTCATTCTAGCACTTTGACTCTAAGAAGTATAGTAGTACTTATCACCATTCTGTATAAGCACTAAGGAGTTTAATATAATTTGCAAAAATAGTTGAAACTTCTTTGAACATTTCATATTTAAGTTATTATTGTCACAGTTTGTAAAATAGAAAGACATTACTTATCTTCTTACATTGTGTAAAATATATTTTCTTTTTGTTTGTTAATACTGATTCTTGTTCACCTATCTATGAAACATATACCAGAATATTCTATTTCTTTCCATGTTTTATTTTTTTATTATTTATTTATTTTTTTGAGTTGGAGTCTCACTCTGTCAACAGACTGGAGTGCAGTGGCCGCTACCGGCCACCACAGCCTCGACCTGCTGTGCTCCGGTGATCCTTCCACTTCAACCTTCCAAGTAGCCGGAATTACAGGCGCACGCTACCACGCCCGGCTGATTTTTTGATTCTATTGTAGAGATGAGGTCTCGCAGCCCAGGTGGGTCTCGAACCTGCGGGCAGCAGGCAATCCACTCACCTCAGCCTCCCAAAGGCGCGGGATTACAGGCTGAGCCACCGAGCCTGGCTCTTTCCATGTTTTAAAATGTAGTAAACCAGTTATTAGTAAATATACTATAGTTATCTCCCAGTTATTTTAAAGCAAATTTGATGAATTCACAATTCTGTCATTGATATCATTCCCCTTTTCGTTGCATCTTTAATAATTGTACTTTAATTTTTATGATTTTTCACATTAAGAGCTCAATGGGCAGAGAATACAAATGATTTTAACTATTGATGTCTGGTAAGCATTTAAATTCTCCATTTATTTTGTCATTCTGCCTTATCCTGTTTTCCAAAGAAACAGGTTGTTTCTGAAATTCACAAAAAGTTTAGTCTTGATAGAAAAATGAACCTATAGCATTTTTAAAAATTTTGTATTGAATCTCAAAATCTAAATGAGAGATTTGAATATTAGGACCTTGACTTGACTCACCTCTGCTTAATTTTGACAGTTGTCTTAAAGTGAATTTAGTGTTTAATGAAATTTTCTGGACTGATAACTCAAGACCTGAAGGGAACAATTCTAGTGGTGAGAAAGTAATTTTCTGGCCTAATTACACCTTTGGCCTCACTACAAAGTCTGTCAACAAAAATGCCAGGTTTGATCATGATTTTTTTTGACGTGTATTCACCAATCTACTTCACACAGGAGACTCTTTTACAATAGCATGGTGTATTTGCAACCTAACTAAGATTTGGGAATAAAATCTCAATGTACAGTTTCCAATAGATGATTCACATAAATATCTTTTACTTTTGAAAATGTATGTATTAGTGAACTTTACATATTGCATTCTGGAAATCTGCATGGCCATATTATTTGAGATCACCATAGCAAATAAATGGTGAATTAGTTTTTTAAACCAATAGAAAAACTGAAGTCTCTGGAATCTTATTTATATGCACTCTATATATTTATATAAATATCCTTTATATATTTATGTAAATATCTATTTATATTCACTCTAAAAGCCTAGCAGAGTTAAAGAATTTAATACTTGAGAATGTATGAAACTCTTACTTAAGGGAATGTGGGTCCTTGCTAAAACCTTAACTACTAAATATTTGTATTACACTGGCAATTTCCATTAACTTTCTGACAGTGAATTTCCCTACATTTCAATGTTCAAATGACATTTTGTGTAGCTGTCAACCATTGATTGAATCCTTTTCCAACAGTCCTTGACCAGAAGGCATATATATCTGTTGCATTAAAGATCTGTTCATGTTTTTCATCTGAGTCTAGACTCCACTCCTCAAACCTGAATTACCAGTCTGCTTAATCCAGCTTTTTTGCTCTCTCCTCTTCCTCTTTATCCTCCTCCTCTTCTTGTGTTTTATTGAAAATATTTAAAATGGCAAAATTGTTAATGAAACCTGTTTAGCCTAGGCTAAGGTCTGATTAAAGAAACAGCGTAATAAAAGATACCTTATTTTTTTTTTTTTTTGAGTGGGAGTCTTACTCTGTCACCCAGGCTGGAGTGCAGTGGCACCCTCACAGCCACCCCAGCGTCGATCTGCTGGCCTCTGGTGATCCTTCTGGCCTCAACCTTCCAAAGTAGCTGCAACTACAGGCGTGTGCTACCACACCTGGCTAATTTTTGACTTATTGTAGAGACGAGGTCTCATCATGTTGCCCAGGCCGGTCTCAAACCTGTGGGCTCAGGTAATAAAAGATAACTTACTGATGTTATTGAATTATTGTCTCTGCTGTTTCTGCTTTTAACTCTTCCATCCGCTATTGATATAGGTTAGTCTCCGTTGGAGAAGTTCCACACAGACACAATTGTACACATCCTTAATTTTCAAATAAGAAATGGATTTACATACAATATCTTAATGCTGCAGATAACCTGAAATGAATATTTGTTATATTTCTTATCATAAAATGACTCATAACTATTTCAAAAGACGTTTATGAAATAAACACTTTAGAAATGGTTGTTTATTTATTCAACAAATATTTATCATGAGTTGCAAAGATGAATGATGTTGCCAATCAATAAACAATAACTGAAGGTACAAAGTGGCAAACACCAAGAGAATTAGATAAAAGCACTGTATGTTTTCTGAAGAGGAAGGGAAAAGTGAGGGTTAAAGGAATAATCCTTCTCATTTTGGCAGAAAGTGGCATTTCATATTGGCTTAAAGTAAATATGATTTGACTAAAAAATTCATTTGTATGACCCAAGTGTATGAAAATTATATTCGACAGCAATTTTTGTGAAAAAAGATAGGGTTTTACATTATCACAAAGAGTGTGACGTGGCTGTTTAAAGATTCACGGCAATCACTGGCTGATGAAAGAACATAGGATTTTCAGATAATTAAAGTATTGGTAATTGTTACTATCTATTGGGATTTATCATATTTCAGTTACTAAGTCCTTTTACATATAGTACCTCATTTAATCCTGATAAGATGTTTTTGGAGAGTTGTTATGGTTTCCATTTTACAGATGAGTAAATTTTGGCACCGATTTTTCTTGCTCACAACTTTAAACATTTTTTTTATTTTAAAGATGTAAGATACGATTAAGGTTTAGGTATACAATGGTCATTGTGCACATAAAGTTTGAACCTTACTTTGGCCCCCACTTCACCTGGTTTAGGATCAAGACTGTTAACTTGAGTGCCAAGTCTGACTCCTAAATTATCCCACAGCAGTCTTGCATGTTTATCAGTGACATCGTGCTCATCCATATTTTTATCTTTTTTTAAAAAAATATGTATTCGCCAATTTATTTCACCCTGAACACTTTTAACAATAACATTTGATGTGCTCAACTTAAGTAAGATTTTTACATCTGGGAACAAAACCTTAGTGTACCATTGCCAATATGGTGATTTGCTTAAGTACATTTTAAATTTGGTAAGTTATGTGGGTGCTAATGAGCTCTACATATTGTGCTGTTTTGGCAGCGAACTTTCTTACTCAGACCATATCAACAGTATTGTGTCCATTTTTGGTTGCTATGTCTTGAGAGTCGTGAGAGAAAACAATTTCTTCAAACTGAGTAATCAGAACTGGAAGTTATTTTACTCAGATGGGCTAAAGGAAATGAGGATATTTAGAGAAGAATTGAGGCACTGGGGAGGGGCATGATCAGTCTTTGGAAATTTAACACAGGTTACAGATCAGTTTTCTATTGTTCTAGAGGGCTAGACTGGGCAAATGTGTATCACTCATGAAAGAGAAAAACAGAAAACGGTCCAAATATTAGCCCTCTGAGAAACTGTGTGTACCATATTACATGGAAATCTCATTTGAATTGCCTCGACTGCTCTCTCCTAGGTGTGTTATAGAGGGATGTTTTATATTGAGGATAATTGATAATAATAACTAATAATTATAAGATTCAATCTGCCTATGAAATAGAAATAAACTTAATTTCAAGGAGTCATTTTTTTCCTATAACTTTTTATTTTATGCTTTATTTTGGAAACATAAAATCTAGCAGTGTTAGATTCTTTTTCAGGATTATATGGAAACAATATAATTGTTGAGATAGCTGTTTTAAATCTAAAATATACACATTTGATTATATCATATTTAGATGATTTAATTTGTCCAATTATGTACATGATTTTCTGTATATAGTAGTATGATATTGATTATTTTTAAAAAATGCTATATTATTGTAGGATACAGTTTAAATAATATTCATTTTTTCCTGATATTTAATCTGTGCTTTGACAAATTTGAGCAACAAAAGTATAAACCCATTATATTTTACCTAATAGCAATTAAATTAAAAAGATTTCAGGAAATTAATCTTCCTGTATACCAAGACATTTTCTAGTGATTAAGCTCATATTTACTTAATATAGCAAATTTACTCAATGCAGCAAAACTAAAATTGTACTTATGGATAATTGATATATGTATAAATATGTATATATTTGTGTGTACTAGTGCTACTGTTCTTTTTAATAAATAGCTAGAAAAAGCTAATATAGATATTATAGATATTTTAGAATTTGTTTTTGTTTTTTTTCTGTTTAAATTCTGTCCTGTAATGATCTTATGTCCTTTTTCATTATTTACATCACTTTATCAATAATAGTCTCAAAACAGTTTTACATCTCTCACTAGATATTGGACATTTGCTCTTGAATTTCCTGGTATCACTTTAAGCTTGCCAATGACTAAAAGGAAACTCATTATTATTTCTTCTATAACAACTAGGATAATTTTCCTTTTTTTTTTTCACGGTAATTTCTGTTTTAAATAATTACACAGGCTGAAGAACTGAGTTACCATAATTGCTAAGGCAACCTAACATAACAAAAGGCAGCATACACATAAAATAGAAAATATTTTTGAGATTCACTTAAAGTTTTAACTTATAGTTTGGATATTCATACATTATATCATATTGTCTCCTACCAACTTTTGGGGTAAATGTGGTATAATGAGAAATTGAACTCAGTTTTGCTGCTCAAAATTAGTCATAAAATAGCAGTGAGAATTTGAATCTATAATGCCATGCCTCTGCTCTTCCCAGCGTGTGGGTTTAAGGAGCTGTTGGTCTCGTAACCCCAGTACGCTAGCTAACCTTATTCTTGGTGAGAACAGAATGGCTTTGTGTTTGGTTATATCTCTAGATCAAATTATTACCAAAAATATTGTTAAATGGTTAAATCTCAAAATGTATATACATATTTTATAGGTCAGATTTGAAATATTGACATGCTATATGTTTTAAAGTCTTAAATGTAATTATGACCCTTCTAACATTAAGCAGGTGACTGGATTAAATATAAGTCAGGCATAAAATGCCCTGCATGTAGCAACATAGTGAATCAAGCAAATTATCAAACGGGAAAACTCATTTTGTGCTCGGGGCAATTTCGGCTGCCAGCACTTATACATCAAAACTTCACTCAATGTACGATTGATTTTATTTTATTTTGTTTATTTTTAATTCCCTACAGCAAGCTATGTTAGTTTTGTAGAATACTGTCTGCATCATTAGTTTCCTAAGAAATTATAGTTGTTTCAGTCATGGTTGACCAAAACATTATTCTCTTCTTATAGACTATGGATATTGGTCTTGGATGGCTACCACTGAGCTAGAGTTGTGTAGAAACCAATGACTCAAATACCCACAACACAAAACTCACACAGAAAGCGTCAATGTTACTAGAAACATGAACATCTGAAGAATAATATTGTAAAATCAGACAGCCAGTGTCCCTTGAAGAAATTTTCCAGTTCAAGGAAAGAGATTCGGATTAGAGTTTGAAAGTCCAGTCTAAAGGCAGGAATGAATTCCTGTGTAAGATGATACATGTCTTCTTTTCACAGTTGTTTTTTATGTTGCCTTAAAACATGTCAAAAAAAATCCCCAACAGAGGAGCCTAAAAGGAATGTCAGCGCTGTGGTTATGTAAATCGAATTGAGTGCTTTACAGCAGGTTTAAGATTTTTATAACTCAGAAGTTGTTAACAGCCAGCTGGTTTGTATCTGTTTTTTATGGTTATTCTTGTCATATGCAGCCTCCACAATTTTTAATTATATTTTATGGTATGTGTTTTCCTCCTCTTGAATCCCTTAGCCACTCTTTACTTCACAAGATATTTTCCACTGGGAAGGGAACAAGCACAGCGAGGGGACTTCATCATTGGAAATACAGTTGTATAATTACTTACAACTAACTGCTCTATGGTGTGAAATTCAAGTACTTTCCATTGCAGATACATAACCTTCTATTAGAGCATTGAAATTACTTTAATGTAACAATATCTGCTTGCAAATTTGTGAGCCACCTACTCTCCACTAAGAGTCAAAAGCATGATGATTATGCCACACTTCATATTACATTTTTAGAAAAAACCATATACAGTTTCTCCCCACTCCCTCTCTCTTCCCTCCCTTCTCTCCCTTCGTTCCTCCCTCCCTTCCTTCCTCCCTTCCTTCCTCCCTCCCTTCCTCCCTTCCTTCCTTCCTTCTTTCCTTCCTTCCTCCTGCCCGCCCTCTCTCCCTCCCTCCCTCTCCGTTGCAGTATTCATTATGTAAATGAACTTCTGTCTCATAGTTAAAGTTCTAAATGTATACTTTATTTTCTATTTTTGATGATATAAAAGTTAGCAACTTGTATTATGGTTCTAGCCATGTCATACTCTGGTTAAAAGGCATTGTTTACAGCCCTTGAGGTAGGAGTGAACTTTTCTGAGGTTTCTAGCACCCTGATTAAAAAATTGGGTTAATATTCATATTTTTCTCTTAACCACTCTTTCCTTCCCAAGAGAAGTCTCACTCTTTGCCTCAAAGAGAATGGAGAAATATGTTTTGAAACAATTATTTAAAAAATCAAGATGAGTATATTTATCAAGGAAATATATGTGTTTTTGCTTCATATTGACATTTTTAGAGATTTTTGAATATTTGACATATTTATTCACGTTTTGGTACAGTTCTTTGCAAAAATAAAAATTTACCAGCAAGATCTGTTCTTTAAATCATAGTTTCTAGTTTTTAGAATATAGTGATGTGATTTTTAGACTTTTAAATAATAAAATTAGAATATATTGCTGCTAATACTTCAGACATGATGAGAGTATTCAGGCCAAGTGAAAAAGATTAAAATCAGTAATATAATTTAGTATACATTATATGGATATACTGAATTTTGATTATTCAAATTCCAAATCAGTTTTGGCTCTGTTTTTTTCTTTTTTTTTGAGTTGGAGTCTCACTCTGTCGCCCAGACTGGAGTGTAGTGGCCGCTCCCGGCCACCACCACAGCCTCGACCTACTGGACTCCGGCGATCCTTCCACCTCAGCCTTCCAAGTAGCTGGAACTACAGGCGTGCACTGCACTGCCATACCCGGTCAATTTTGGGGGTTTAATGTAGAAATGAGGTCTTGCCAAGTTGCCCAGGCAGGTCTCAAACCCTCAGGCTCAGGCAATCCACTCACCTCAGCCTCCCAAAGCACGGTATTACTGGTTGAGCCACCAATCCAGGAATTTTGGCTCTGTTATAAAAAAAGTAATGCATTATATATAATGAGAACAATAAATATCTTCCTAACAACTAATTTATGTAATTTTATTGCTTTGCTAGGGTAAATCAATAAAATTACTATTATCAAACAATATATTGAAACATTATGCGTTCTAGTGACATATCATAAATATACCATTATTTAAGACAACAAAATTATGATTCAAAATATTTATTTTGAGCCATTGAACACTCATTTTAGTGTTAAGCTACTTAATAGAAATTAATCATTTTACCTTATTAAGACTGGATATCAAAGTACATTTTTGGTTGACTTCGTGAAGAATTAGTTACAAGGCAGGCTTATATGTTAATCATTTTGAGATTTGGTGCATTCATAACATTTTGTACTATATATGTGTGTATGTGGGTGCTAGCAAGTCAAATGAGCACCAGGAGAGATTGTGAAAAATAAATAAATAAATAAAAAGGAAGCATTTTTGAATGCCAGCCATGCATAAGGCACTGTATTAGGAGGCATTTTATATACTGACTGCCATTTCTTTTCTCAAGAATCCTATACAGTACATGCAATGAGCTCCGTTAATAAGAGGAGAAATCTAAGTCTTAGGTTGGTTAGTTAACTTGATCAAGGGTCCACAGCTACCAAGTAGTGGAGGCAGTTGTTTAATTTTTTATTTACACACACACACACACACACACACACACACACACACACACACTCACAGATGTGTGTGTGTGTGTTTATATTCTAACTTGAAAATGAATCTTCTTTCCCATAAGTACAGATTGACTATTCAGAAATGTTTGGAGGTAGAACAATGTTTTGATTTTGTTAGTGAAAGCTAATTTGTCAGCATTAAAGAGCTAGAATGACAGTCTATATAAAGAACTAACATTTATACCTTTAGAGAAATATTTGGGAAGAATCAATAGAGGAGGAAAAAAAATGGAAAGAAAAGAAAACAGGATTGGCTAGAGAAGAACCAACAAAATGTGTTCAAATTCTGGGTAAGATAAACCAGAGAAAATTTAGACTAGACTGACGGCCTTAAAAAAGCAGCTTAGTTAGCTGTTTCCCCAGGGTTAAGTGGTTATTTACTGAAAAACAGAACTTTTAACCAGATGCTCTATTCAGTAGGCAGAAGAATAATTATAATGATTAAAGCAGAATAAAAACTGAGAGAGTTGCCTCCTCTGACTATTAGTTTGGATTGAACAGAAGTATAATTTGGGTATTTGGACAGGAAAACTATGGAATGAACAGGGAGTGCACAAGGAATGACATGGGATTGTAGAATCACAGTCAGGTCTGCTCAGGTAGCCTATCAATGTGGCTAAATATAAGGTGGAACTGAACTGAATTAAATGAGAAGAAGAAGGAGGCAGGAACAGTGTGCTACTAAATAAAGACTGATATCCCAAGTCCCAAATAGCTTACTTTTAAAAATTTGCTAATGATAAACTTTGAAGTATGTCACGAAAGTGTCAAGCTTACTAAATTATTGGCCAATTCAAAGTTACTTTTTACCTTCCTCTTTATGTGCTTCATAAAATTTGTGACTTTTCCAGAATTTCCCTTTAAAACTTTTTCTTCTTTGGTGGATTAATTTAGACCAGGGGGACATTTAATAAATGAAGTTTTCTTAGGACTATTAATAAAATTCAAACACCAATAAGTTAAAGCAAAAGAAAGAGAAGAAAGTGAAATAGTATTTTTATTCAATACTGCTGTGCTCAGAACCCTAAAATATATAAATATCATTTCTAAGATTTTTATTTATTTATTTTTTGAGTTGGGATCTCACCCCGTTGTTCAGGCTGGAGTGCAATGGCACACTCACAACTCACCACAGACAGCCTTGACTTGCTGAACTCAGGCAATACTTCTACCACAGCCTCCTGAGTAGCTGGAATTACAGGTGCTTGCCACCATGCTCAGCAACTTTTGTTTTGTTTATTGTAGTGCTGAGGTCTTGTTATGTTGCCCAGACTGGTCAAATTTATTGTTTATGCTTTGATTAAGAAAAAGGTATCATCAATGTCAACTTGGTTCATTTTTGTGAAGGGTTGACTAAATGATGTCTTGATTTCTGTATTCAAGACATTAGGATTTCATTGGGAGACATATCTCTCATAGAGCAATTAACAGTTAAAATAACATAATGGCATTGCATTACGATATGTGTGTCAAGTGAGTAGAGCAAAGAGGACTGAGAAGTTCAGAAATTCTAATCATCATGGCTGTGGCCATGAGAGAAGGCTTCTAGCAGAAAGTTGAGGAAACAAGTTGCTATCGGTGGTTTCAAATTAGTAATCTGGAAATTTTCTAGTTTAGGGTCTTTAGCTTTTCTTTACATTTACTAAGCTATGGCAGAGGTCACAGTCCACACACACACACACACACACACACACACACACACACACACACACACGCATCAATGCTGACATATAGTCACAATATTGCTAACTATGGTCACAGTGTTTCCTTTCATGTTTTCTGTAAACTTAATATAATTTGTCACTTCTGAGAATTTTCTTATAACTCTAAAAAATAGAATTTAGAATAAACAACAGTGGATTCTTCAGAAATATGCTTACTTTTCATGACCGTAATTTCTTGGAATGTATAGGCAGATAAAGAGAAAGTTTATACATAAAGATAGAGGGATGCAAACTCAGGCTTTGTTTTTGCAGCCTTAACATTTCAATATTTCAGGCACTCCAGGAAGGAAAAGCACTGTATGAAAAGCTTTAAGAAGGGAATGCTGTCCTAGTGGTGTGATAACTGCAGGTGTCAGGTGTAGCCACTACCTTAAGCAAAAGCCTGAGAGACAGAGGTAGTGAGTGCAGCGTCTGCCTTTGCTCTTAGTCTGCAAAGTGAAAGAGCCTTCTGAGATCCAAAGAGATGACAGGAGCAGCACTGGCGCTGAACTTAATGACAATCAGACTTCATTCAGGCTAAGGTTGTTTTTGTTGTTCTTTTTGTAGAATTTACTTTTAGTTCTTTGGTAGCGGTAATGTGTTGACTTTGGAACCAGCTGATTTTTGTAGGCGCTGAAACAAATGTTTTATCTTGTGAGTAAATTTGAAGAGTATGTTTCTTTTGATTGGATTTAGGGACCATGTTTATCGTGCTGGTTTCTCTACAGGACTTGGCTAACGGAGGTGCATTTTGTCATCAGATAATAAAAATTAAATTGAAACACGTGCAATTATTATAAGTTCACATTGGTTAAATATCAGGATTTTCATACAGTTAACCAAATGTGTGTTTTTATTAAGTTTTCGGATCTGGACTTGGAATATGTAGAAAGATGATGTCAAAAAAAAATTTTTTTTTAACTGGGAGAACTGAAATTGGGTAAGTTGTTGGCCCTTTAAATGATCTTTTTCAATTATGTTCTATACTGACCATCTTAGTCCACTTTTCTACATTTTCTAGATTTTTTTTTTTCTTTTAAGAAGTGTTCTCATTTATTCATTCAAATAGTGAATGTTTACTCTAGAGAGGGCACAAGAAAGCAAAAGAAAAATTTAACGAGTCATGGATTCTACCTTCAAGGAACTCATAGAATAATTGAACAAACTGGTAAATAAATAGGTACAACATCATTTAATGTAGTATAGTGGAAATTTCTGCAAAATTTAGAGGTAAAGGCAGAGAGAGACATAATCAACTCTGCTTCAGTGAATTAATAAAACTTTTCCTAGGAGGTGATAATTTGTGTTGGTATTTGAACTATGCATAGAAGAAGGAAGACATTCGTAGCAAAGAGCATAGTGTATGTGAAGGGATCAGACACTAAAATGAAGGCTTGGCCTTTGTAGCTTTAACTAGAGTATAAAGTGGGGACAGAGCAGTGCCTGGTTGGTGAAATATCTGGAGAGATAGACAAGGGGCAGATTACGAAAACCTAATCATTGCTGTGGATAAGGTATTTGAATCTTATGTCGTAGGCAATGGGCATTGTCAAAAATATTAAGGCAGAGTGGTGGGATGACTTAATTTTGTGATGTAGAAAGAGAAGACACTTTGCAGGGGGATGGTGAATGAAAAAGAAAGAGAGTATGTATGTACCAGAGTGTTGACAGAGAGCTGAAATCTGTTCTAGCGGTTAGCCTTGTTTCCTAATCACCTAGATGACGAGGAGATAGCCTCATTACTTGTTTGTGTGACCTAGTGCGTTACTGGTTTCAAAAGCCAGTCAGTGATCTCTTCTGTAACATTCATAATCATGTGCATTTATTAGGTATCTATGTCATATGAAACATAGTAATATGATCTAGCATGACAAATGCCATTTAAGTAGATTCTCAGAAATTCAGGGAAATATTTATCAAGTGTTCTTTCATACTGAAAGTCTAGTATATACCAAGAATATTCTAGAAGCTAGATTAAATTATTGAATAAGACATGGTACCTGCCTCATAAACATACATTATACATGTAATCTTTCTGAACACACGAATATCTGCATGTATGTGTGTGAGATACTAGTAAAAATACAGCTTGCAAGTCCCCAAATTATATTTCAACTATTTTCATAATAATTCAGAATTTTATGATGCACATATATCTCAAACCTAAAATAATGCATTCTTATATAAGATTCATCTTTTATTTGCATCCTAAAAGATGTATTAAAGAAACTGAATCAAACCAGACTGCTAATTTATACTTTTGGCTAAATGTGAATGTTTCTGAATAATACTAAAACCTTTATCAGTATGCCTTTCCTCTTGAAGAGGTTAACACTTTCACATCTACTTCTGATGCTTTCTCTTCCTTCTTTTCATCCATTCTTCCCTTTTCTTTTTGCATCTTTAGTCTCTGTGCGCAATTAACATCTTCCCTCTTCCCACCAGGGCACTCAAGCCGTCATTACCTGAACAAATGTTTACCTCAGCAAAACTGTATGGTCCTCTCCATCCTCAGCCTTCTTGAGAGCAATGAGCTCTTGTTGCCTTCCCTTCTCATTGTCCATGAATCTTTACTAACCAGACTTAGTGCCATCCTTCCTGTGACACTATTCTCTTGAAAGCCCCCTCTGATCCTCTTCTCATTTCTGTGTCCCACTCCTTACATGAAGCCCAGGCAATTTTTGAGTTTTTTCCCCCCAGTCTCTCATTTTTCTCCTTTGGGACATTTATTGACCATTTTCAGTTTCTTAAAATATATATTGCTAAAATCTACTCTCAGGCAATTGTTTCTAATCTCAAATGCAACTCGCCCAACATGTGAATTCCCAGACTTGCATTTCCTTCTTTTCCTGGTTGTTCCTAATATTGTAATTAATGTATGACATTGTCTTTCACTGTGGACTATAACAATCATCTTTAAGTTCTGTCTTTTGTACTTATCAGTCCTCTACCTGGGGATCAATCTTTCTTTCTTAAATAATTGTGGCACCTGTCTCTTCCTTTTCATTCCTGTCTCCCTTTCCTCCCTAGCACCCACACTCATAGCTCTGGGATTCTTATCTTGGGCTACTACAGTCTTTCCATTCCAGTAGCCTCTCTTTACTTCAATCTACTCTAAATTTATCCTGATGATACAAAAACTAAGTTTAGCTAGGAATTTTTTATTAATCAAATAGGGAAATATACTATTTATTAAACACCAACTTTGTTTCAGGTGTATATGTTTGTGTGTATGTGTGTGTGGATTCGTTTTTTATTGCTGCTGTATGTAACACTACAAATTTAGTGGCTTAAGACAACATAAACTTATTATCTTACATTTTGAAGGTCAGAAGTCTGAAATAAATCTTCTGGGAAAAAAAATCAAGACATTGATAGGGCTGTATTCCATCTGTCAGTTTTGGGGAGAATCTATTTCCTTACCTTTTCTGATATCTACAGGCTACCACACTTCTTGTCTTACTGGCTCTTTCATCCGCCGTTTCATCTATTATGCAGGCACTTAATTCCAAACTCTGCTTCCATCACCACATCTACTTTATCTGACTTAAAATTTCTTGCTGACTTCTTATATTTTATGAATATATGGGGCCCATCAGGATAATCCAGAATAATTTTCTTCTCTATGCCTTTGACTTAATTATATCTGCAAAGTCCCTCTTACAAGATATATAAGGTGGCTGGGCTCGGTGGCTCAGCCTGTAATCCCGTGCCTTCGGGAGGCTGAGGTGAGTGGATTGCCTGAGCCCGC